>NC_038242.2:24364681-24450261 GCF_000004515.6 Glycine max
CTAGAAGAAGCTCACCACCATAGGAGGCCATGGATAAGAGCTTGGAGGAAGAAGGAGATGAATGAAGAGAGAGGAAGAGAAGAGCACGGAATTTTGTGCTCTAAATGAGCTTTGAAATCTGAAGTTTAATATTCAAATGATCAAAGTTGAAAAAAATGCACGCACATGACCTCTATTTATAGCCTAAGTGTCACACAAAACTGAATGGAAATTTGAATTTTAATTCAAATTTCACTTGAATTTGAAATTGAATTTATGGAGCCAAACTTTGGAGCCAAAATTTCACTAATTTTGATTAATGAATTTTCGTTATGGTCCAGCCCACTAATCCAAGATCAATTCCAAGATTCTCTACTAAGTGTGCTTAGGTGTCATGAGGCATGTAAAGCATGAAGGACATGTACAAAGTGTGACTATATGATGTGGCAATGGGGTGTAGTAAGCAAATGCTCACCTCCCCCTCTAAAATTTAATTGGATTGGGCTTCTACCAATTCAATTAAATTTATTTCCAACCACACACATCAAATATTCACTTAGTGCATGTGAAATTACAAAACTACCCCTAATACAAAAACTAGTCTCGGTGCCCTATAATACAAGGGCCGAAAAATCCTATATTTCTAGGGTACCCTACCTACAATATGGAGCCCTAAATACAAGGACCAAATATAATGACATCCTAGTCTAATATGTACCAAGATAAGTGGGCTCATACTTAGCCCATGGGCCTAAAATCTACCCTAAGGCTCATGAGAACCCTAGGGCCTTCTCTTGCATCTTTGGCCCAATATTCTTGGAGTCTTCTATCCAATGCCCTTGGAGGGTAGGATTGCATCATTCCCTCCCCCTTGAAAAGGATTTGACCTCAAATCCCGAGGTTCTGGAAACTCATTAATTCTTTCCTCAACACCTGTAAAAAGAATAATAACATATGTATTAGTGATGTTGGGTATGTTAGAGTACGATAAGGACTGAAAACCCCTTTCCTGGCCATCTTCCCATAAGATAATATAGTTCCTCACCAACTCAATGAGTGGTGCTACAAGTATAGAAAAATATGGGACAAACCTTTTGTAAAAGTTTGTTAAGATATTGAAGCCCCAAATTTCCCTTATACTTGGTGGAGTAGGCCACTCAGGAATGACCTTTATTCTCTTAGGGTCCATGGGAAGCCCTTGATCACTATTTAAAAAGTTAAGGAAAGTAATGGAATAAAATATACCTTTTTCTGTGTTTTCATATTGATTATTCCTACCAAAAAGTATGACAAACCTAAGGTGTCCCATATGAGTACCTAAGTTTGTATTGAAACTAAAAATAAGAACAAACCTACCTAATGGGTCCGTATGTACACACACCATAAAGATCTTGGGTGCACGAGTGATTTTACAAAAGAGGGTTGCACCATTCAAAACATTCATCATACCACCTATTTTAGGGATTTGGTGCCTAATAATACCTATTTTGGGCACCAACAAAGCACAAGGATTTAAGCTCTTGCAAACCAAAACCTCATCCAACAACTTCTTTACTTGAGGAATAAACTTAAGCCCAAGAGGTGTGGCAATGCTAGCAAGTGTCTTTTTACAAAAGAGAAAATGTGGAGGTTGTCTAAGAGGGAAAGTTTCTTTAATGTTTGTCTTTATTGTAAAATGAGTTTCCTTCTTAGCTAAACTCTTGGAGGAGACACTTACCTCCTTACACTTCTCTTTAACCACTGATGGTTGTCCTTCTTCTTGGGGGTAGATTTCTTCACTAGATTTTTCCCCTTCTGCTTCTTCACTTTCACTAGAGGAAGGTGAAGTAGTAGCCTCTTCTTGGCTACTATAAATGTCTTGGCGCCTCATAATCATGGTTTTTGTGGTGGGGCATTGAGAAGTAATGTGTCCTCTTCCAAGACATTTAAAGCACTTTATAGAGCTAGTTTTCTCTTGCATATTAGCCTCAGGGGCTTGCTTTTCTATTGTCTTCCCCTTATCATCTTTGGGCTTAGAAGGTGTCACCCCTAAGATGCCTTGACCTTGGTCTTTCTTTGGATAAGAGTGAGAGCCATAAGATTTTGAAGTAGACTTCTTTTTAAGTTGTTGCTTTACCCTTATTTCCCAATCTAAGTTAGCCTCTACATTGTCCTTCCCATGGAAGTATGGGAGGTTAATGTTAGCCTCTTGAGGTTTTCTTTCCTTTTCTCTTCTATGGGAGTGAGGTCTAAGATGTGACCTATGCCTTTCTTCGTAATAGTCACAAAGTTCTTCACTTAGGCTCTTGCAAGAGTTATGACTACTATAGGAGGTATGTTTTTCACTTTTCATTTCTTTCATTATTTTTCTTCTTTCTTCCTCTCTTATTTTCTTTCTTTCATCTTGACTTATTTCTTCCACTCTTTTTTTTCCTTTTTCTTTTCTCTCTCATTTTTCTTTCCACAACTTAAGGGATCTCAACTCATCTAATATCTTATACAAGGGGTCCTTAGGAGTAGAACCCTCACCATTAACACTAGATGAAGAATGAAGACTCATGTTGGTTCCTAATTTTCGGTTCTTTCTTGTTGGGGGTTTGAAAACAAAAGGTAAAAGAAACTACGGTTGAAACTCGCCAAAATAAACACTAAAAGAGGTGTGAAAGATAAGGTAAAAACTAATTGGTAAAAGGCAATCTATCTAGGCGGTTTGACAATGGAGGGTAAAGGAAATAAGCTATGAAAGTAAGCAAGCAATTAAAGTGCAAGAAATGCAAACTAGGCGGATCCTAAGAGTGTTTGGATGACATCATTTAAGGTTCCCAACAAAGAACTCACTATCCTAAGGGAAGATTGCCTAAAATTATTACACACAAATGGAAGTAGGGTGACCAAGCGAAGGCTCCCAACTTACTTCCAATGAAAGGCCTTTTTGTTGCAAAATTTGAAAGCAAAGCAAATTGCCAATTACAAAATTACAAAGAAAAAAAAAGTCCTCAACTGTGGTGGCTATTCTCTCTTTAGTGTTTCACTCAATTCGGAGTGCTTCTTATTCCAATAGCTCTTAAGGTGGTTGGCCCCTTGCTTCTTGACTCAAATTCTTCAAGATATGGCACCAATCCTCCTTCCCAATTCCCTATATGGCAACTCAAAGGCAAGGAAACAAAGAGACAAGCAATAACCAAAGACCAAAAAAATTAAATGAAAGCTAAACCAATAGAGTTTTAACAAGACAAATTTTCAAGGATTAGTCAACAATTAAAGCAATGAAAAGCACAAAAAAGCAAGCTAGGACTCAAAGATAAACCTAGAATGACTCTAGAGTAGTGTAGAAAAACTAAAAAAAAAAGACTCAAGAAACCTCTAGTTTTGGCACTTGTTTTCACAATAATTTTCAATTGAAATTTCAGAACTAGGATTGGTATAAAATAGGCACCAATTATAGAACAAATTTTGAGCCAAAACAACAAGCACACTTTCCTTTCACTTTTTTTTTTCTCGGACACTGATTTTTCTTCCAAATTGTGCGATTTTTCTTAATTTTTCCTTTAATCCAAATCGCTTGATTCTTTTTTTTATAATTTTGGTCCAGATGTCTAGAAAATTCAGTAAAACTTTCAGCTCAAAAAACGTAGTGACCAATTCCCAGTAATTTATAAAAGTTCGTATGTTCAAGCTGCCAGCACCAACGATTTCAACCTAGAAATCAAGAGTAGTGTTTATGTTGCTTAAGGCTTGGATAGTTACAATTTGTGTTTGCTTATGCTCAATTATCTTGAATAACACAATTCAAGAGAACTTAAGACTTATTTTGATTCACAAATCCAGCCACAACTCAACTTCATCATAGGCATCATGTAGGAAACTCAGAAAACAAAAAAAAGTTCAAGAACAAGACTACTTCTAGGAATTGATTTAGAACATGTTATGAACTAAATAACATGCATGAATTAGACTCAAAATTCAAAAGATAGGCTAAGAATGACAAGAATACATGAACAAATGTATCTAGAATTCAATCAACAAAATAAAATTCAACACAAACTTAGAACATAATGTGACAATTACTATGACTAAACATGACTCTAAGACAACATGGATTAAGTGATTTACACTTTGATTTTTGTGTTTTTTTAATCAATATTTTGGAAGAACATTTAGATCTAAGGTTCAAGAGTAGAACTACAAAATTTGAACCATAGAAATGCGAGAACAAGTGTAGATCTAAGATTTAATCGGGTTTTTTTTTTGAATCTACTCTAAACAGCACCAAACAACAATACAATGGAGGATATACATGGAGAATAAGATGAAGAACAAGGAATTAAAGAGAATTCACCGAAAAAAAAGATAGAGGAAGCAAAAGAACATCACCTAGATGAAAATGCTCTGATACCACATGATGTAAGCTCCATTGGAGCTTGTAGGCCTAGGATCTTCTTCATTAATGGATTCCATTGCTTCTTGGAAGATGAATGGCAGCGGAATGAAGAAAGGAAGAGAGAGAGGAGACGCCACTTCAAGGAGAAGATGAGTCTAGAAGAAGCTCACCACCATAGGAGGCCATGGATAAGAGCTTGGAGGAAGAAGGAGATGAATGAAGGGAGAGGAAGAGAAGAGCACAAAATTTTGTGCTCTAAATGAGCTTTGAAATCTGAAGTTTAATATTCAAATGATCAAAGTTGAAAAAAATGCACTCATATGACCTCTATTTATAGTCTAAGTGTCACACAAAATTGGAGGGAAATTTGAATTTCAATTCAAATTTCACTTGAATTTGTGGAGCCAAACTTTGGAGCCAAAATTTTACTAATTATGATAGTGAATTATAGTTATGGTTCAGCCCACTAATCCAAGATCAATTCCAAGATTCTCCACTAAGTGTGCTTAGGTGTCATGAGGCATGTAAAGCATCAAGGACATGCTCAAAGTGTGACTATATGATGTGACAATGGGGTGTAGTAAGCAAATGCTCACCTCCCCCCTCTAAAATTTAATTGGATTGGGCTTCTACCAATTCAATTAAATTTATTTCCAACCACACACATCAAATACTCACTTAGTGCATGTGAAATTACAAAACTACCCCTAATACAAAAACTAGTCTCGGTGCCCTATAATACAAGGGCCGAAAAATCCTATATTTCTAGGGTACCCTACCTACAATATGGAGCCCTAAATACAAGGACCAAATATAATGACATCCTAGTCTAATATGTACCAAGATAAGTGGGCTCATACTTAGCCTATGGGCCCGAAATCTATCCTGAGGCTCATGAGAACCCTAGGGCCTTCTCTTGCATCTTTGGCCCAATATTCTTGTAGTCTTCTATCCAATGCCCTTGGATGGTAGGATTGCATCAGAAATGGCATTTTTCCTAAGCTACACGAAAGCAAAGGCTGAAATGCTTAAATAAGAAATGCTCTTGGGAACGGAAGCTTCGCGCACACTCTAGACATCTTCTCAAAGATCCCAACGGTTAGATCGTGTACAAGTGTCTTGTGAAGCTGCAGACCACATTTCATGAAGATCCAACGGTTAACAAAGGCTGGGAAGCATTTTTACCGAGGCAGCTCATGTAGTTTCTTCAAGAAGTTTCATTAAGAGGCTTCCTCAAGAAGCTTCCTCGTGACTTCTTTGAGAAGCTATATCCTTATCTACCCACACCCCTTTATTAACTAAATTAACCTCCTTGAAAATAATTACGGATAAAAATAACGCAACAAATAATCAAACATCGAACATAATTGCTAATAATATATATATATATATATATATATATATCAGGGTGTTACAGCCCACCCTAGACATGATCATCATCCATCTTCTTTCTAGTTTGAGAAGATACGATGGTGAAAATGATTGCAAGTTTATCGTAAAAATGTAACAACAAGTAGTTTATGCAACGATTATACAGATTCATCATACATCAGAGCAATTATCTCATCAGGCGTTCTGGGTTTCCTTGGTTTATACAATAGAGCAAGGATTTCATTTGAAAAATGCCCAAAAGTTGCATTCAACTCAAACGAATCTTTGGTACTAAATTCTAAATAGATGAAAAATATTTTTCCTGCATCATCATTGTGTTTGAGCTTCATACATTCGTATGGAATACAACCATCACCTACATAGATTGGTTGATGGTAAAAAATATTTATTAAAATTCTGCAACCTCCATTGGCATCAAAATTGTTTTCCTTAAGGCAGCAAGCAACATCTCCTTCCTTATTGTGATTACTTTAAGAACAATGTGCTTTCAAACACTATCCCTTCATCAAATGGAATATTGTCAACATTGCAATACACAAGAGCGGATACACTCTCCATTTTTTAAGCAAGAAGGTGAATATCATACAAAGGTGTTGAGTTGCATCAAACCCCTACTGTTATATATATATATATATATATATATATATATATATATATATATATATATATATATATATATATATATATATATATATATATATATATATATATATATATATATATATATATATATTAGATGATCTAGGCTATATGTTGGAAATACATGCAATAACGTTTAGGCTTTGACACTAACATCAAGAAGTTAAAGAGGGATATATGAGAATGAGAGAAAGTGAGTCTGTGAGTTAGTCTAATGATGGAAATACATGCATTGTATTTATAGCAAAAATCTAACAGTAACATAATTCATTCGGTGGGATCTTGGTCGTTGATTTTGTTGGTAGGATCATGGTCGTTCAACATGAGTTGCTTCAATAGGTGATATCTAGGTTGTTCATTTTGTCGGAGGGATATTGACCATTATTTTTGAAGTGTATGTGACAAGCCATTAAACATTATAAATATCGTCTGCACTGAGGCAGTCTAATCCATCACATCAACCAGAAACCTTTCAGCTATCCTAAACCCCATAACCCTATACTCTAAACCATGACTTCATAATCAGTCAATGCGATTGTGTATTATGATAGCTCCATTATAACAACTAAAAATTGTTCAACATTTGTAAATGGTTCACCAAAGATTATTCAACTTGACAACAGAATGTCATTTGATGCCTTGAAGAAAACTATTGGAAACATGATTAGTCTACCAAATGGTAAAGTGGTCAAGGATATACATTTTTGAATACATGAATCATTTGTTGGTAATTGAAGACAGTACAGGGTATGCCTGTTGCACGATGATGAGGACGTAATGACTATATTTTTCTGAGTTCTCATGTGTGTTTTAATGCCAAAAGTTAGAAGTATCGATTGAAATCTTCAAGTGTTGGTAATTTTTTATTATTTTTGGCCACTCCATTAATTCATTTGAGGACCGAATCGAGACCCGAAAGTTGTCTTATTGGCTTCATTAACGTGAAAACTATGGGAATGAAGCATTATTTTAACAAAATAGCTAATACAAATAAAAATCTTAATGCCCAAACTTGCCCTCATGGATTGAAATCTCGAAGTTTTAGTAATTTTTTCTTGTTTTTGGTCACTTTGTTAATGTGTTTGAGGGTCAAATCAAGACCCAAAATTTGTATTAATGGCTTCATTGACATGAAAACTAAGGGAATGAAACATTATTTTAACCAAAACAGTTGATACAAATAACAATCTAAGTGCCAAAAGTTGCCCTCATAGATTGAAATCTTCAAGTCTTAGTAATTTTTTCTTGTTTTTGCCCTAATTCTCAACCTTAGTCCATATGTCTATCACACAAATCCTAATCCTACTATATTAACTTATCCATGGACACTAAAAGTCACCCTAACCCTAGGTCATAAACCCTTAACTCTGACCTCGGACCATACACTAAAGACGAGACAAAACTTCTTTTCTCTGATCTTCCTTATTTTTTTCTTTTTCTCTCACTCACGGGTTCATGACTTCATCCTCATTTATTCACGCCAGTTGTGCTTGGAGGTGTAGGGCATCATACATCCTTGCAAGTATGCAGTGAGAAATAAGAAAGCTTTATGAACCTTATACATGTTCAAATCCATTAATCTCACAAGGTCATGCAAAGTTGTCATATTTGCTCACCAGTAAAAGCATCCACAACTTGATTGAAAGCGATCCATCAACTTCAGTGCCAACCTTGATAACACACATCAAAAGCACTAAAGGATACACTACCACGTACCGCAAAGCATAGTTGGCAAAGTAAAAGGCTATTGCAAACATCTACGAAAATTAGGAAAGATCATACCACGATTTACCAAGATTGTTGCAAGCTATGCAATAATTTCATCCTAATATAGTCATGGAGAAGGAAACACTGCTAATGCCACCACAATGAGATCAAGCAGTAGAGGGCTTTGTGATATTTCATCATCTTTTTTGGAGTTTCTGGTCATGTGTAGAAGGGTTTCAATATTGTAAGTCTGTGGTTCAAGTCGATGGAATATAGTTGCACGGTAAGTACAAGGTGATCCTCTATGTGGCAATTGCACAAGATGACAACAATAAAATCCTTCCAATAGCCTTTGCTATTGTTGAAAGTGAATCAGTGGGAGCATTGCTCTTCTTCCTCCAAAATTATAAAAGGCATGTTGCCCCACAATATTGTCTGTGTTTGATTTCAGACGTGTATCAGTTAATAAAAAGTTCATACTTAAGACTTCATAGTGGCTGGATGACATAGAATTATGTGCATGTGTTATGCATTTGACACATTGCACAAAATTACATGAGGAGGTACAAGAACAATGTCATCAAAAAACTAATTATCAATATGGACGAGTGCCAAACTTTTTTCTCTTCATATTAAATATCACTTCATTTTGTATTATTCACAATATTGAAATTGTATGTTTATAACTACTCAGCATATGCAAGGGCAAAGCCTACGTTCAATCACTACTACAACATTTTGAGGGAGGAAGCAGATGCTGACTGGGCAATTAATTAGCTCAACAAGTTCTGCGAGAAAAATGGACTCTCACATGGGGTGGTGACCAATGATGGGAGCATATGACCACCAATCTTGTTGAGTCGATTAATTTGGTACTCAAGAAATCAATAAATTTGCCAATAGATGCGCTAGTAAAATCAACATATCTAAGGCGTAATGCATTGTTCAACAAAAGAGGGAGAAAAATCACAACAATGCTTGCATCTAGCCAAGTTTATACACAAGTACTAAGCAAAGCCATCAAAGATGCATAGAGAAAGACAAACGCTCACATTGTTCATGAGTTTGATCGACACGACACACGATTCTTGGTCCAGGAGACAATAAACCTGAGAGAGGTTTGGCTCGCTAGAGATTTCACAGACAAGTTGGATGAAAGGTTGTGTGACTGTGGCAAATTCCAGAAATTGTGCATGCCTTGTTTGCATGTTATTGCTGTTTGTAAGCATGCTCACCATGATTACAATAACTACATACATCCTATGTATACATTGGAAAGTGTCTCCAACATATACATAGGATTGTTTGGAGAATTGTGTAACGAAGCATATGGGCCACCATATCACGAGCCAATCATCTGCCTTTACCCATACAAGAAAAGAAATTCTAAGGGTCGTTTTGTTTCCTCTCGTTTCCACACCGAAATGGATATCCGAGAATCGGGTCAACCAAAGCGATGTTTTGTGTCACATTGTATTCCATTCAAAGAAATATTGCCCCACCGTGTAGGTTCAAGCTAACAACATTGAATTTATATCATTTTCTTTGTATTTTAAAAATTTTGTTTTATTGTTTAAAATTTAAATATTTTAGTTCAATTCAACTTGTTGCTATATTTTATCTTCTTTTGCTCATTTAATTTTCTAACTAAAACAAAATAAAATTAATAAGTAAGAAAATATATGATCACTTAAAAATATATGCATTTTTCTTAAAAAATATATTAAGTAAGAAAATTAATAAAAAATATGATGTAAATCATAACAAGGAAAATATTTAGCTAAATTTAAATACAATATAAATAAAATGAAATTTTATTTTTTTATAAATATTTAACTAAATTATATTTATATTGAGTATTTAAATATATGCATTTTTCATAAATACTATTCTAGATAAATTATATTTTTATAAATTAATATATATAAATTAGCAAAATAAACAAATTAAAACAAAAAACACTTAATTAAAAAAAACTATAAGAAAAACGTAGAAAAAAATTTAAAAAAAGAAACTAAAAGAAATAACAAAAAAATAAAAAAAAAGCTCAATTCTCATTTTGAAATAATTTATATATAAAAAAAAACTGTTGATAAAATTGGTTCCCCAAGAACCGAATTAATAAGGTGGTCTAGAAAAAAAAAGTTATAAGATTGGTTCATAAGGGTTAAAAGTAAAAAGAGACTAGGTGAGAAATTGGTTACGAAGAACCGATTTTTTTATCTTGAATAATATTTTGCATCATTGGAGTAAATATTTTTTGGTTCTATTATTTGGATAAATATTTAATTTTATTTGTATTATTGGAATGAAAAAATCACATAAGAATATATATTCTTTTGTATCTTCGATATTATCAAATCTTCAATTCTAGTAGTTCTGAAGTTGAAATTAGAAAAGAAAGAGTTCTAAGCCCAAGTCGAAAAGCTAAGTTGATTGGAAATATATATATATATATATATATATATATATATATATATATATATATATATATATATATATATATATATATATATATATATATATATCATGTGAAAGTTAGTAGAAGTTATTTATCAAAAATAAAAATTGAGGAAGTTGTAGAAGTTATTTATTGAAGTCAAAAAAGTAGTAAAAGTTATTTATCAAAATTTAAAATTGGGGAAGTTAGTAGAGGTTATTTATAAAACCAAATGAATCGAAAAAACTTGATTTTGCTTCGATGTTTAATCCATATTTGGTGTTGTACTGATGCTTAAAAAAAAAGCATGTCTCTATCGATTATTTGCATTTGGGAGTTTGATGATTAAAAACAATAAGAGACAAAAAATGGGTCGAGAAAAGATTCAAAAATGCAAGAATAACTTTTAGTAGTTATCTTTTTGCTTCACTCAAAAAGATAAATACTGGGTGACTTTTGTTAAAATTATTATTTTTGGATGATTTTTGTTAAAATCATCATTTTTTATTATCAATGAAGATTAAACATGTATACTAAATATCAAAGATCAAAGTTATCGACGGTAAAAATTGGAGATAAAATTATTAAGAAATCGAACACTAAAAATATTGACAAAGTCATCAAAGTTAGAATTTGTACTCTAACATCGAACTTTATTTTGTAATGAGGATTGAAACTTATAAATACTTTATTCTTTTGATGTCTCTTTCTTCTTTCTATAACATTTTATTTAATACATCTTGTTAGTTTGTTCAATTATATTTGGAATCATATATTTTAGATAAAACTGAATATTAAAAATTTAGCATATTGATGATAAATGATCTATTAAGAGAACACACGGCCTCCAAAGGATGAAGTGTTCAAATTTACCGTCAACACTAGGGCAAAGCGTAACAAGCATGACCTCAAAGAGAAAGATGTGTCACGATAAACAGATTGGAAAATTGCACAAAAACTAAGAAATATATTTCTTTCCGTTTTCATTGAATTTTTCTTTGGTGTCTATGTTGAGGTTGCAAGAACTTCTTAACTTGCGATTTTGGTTACCCTAAGATTCTCTACTTTAATCGTGTTAGTTCCAGAGGATTATGATGTTTACCTAATTTTTATTTATCCAAGTCTTTTTTTTTTTCATCTTCTTCAATCTAGATAAACTTAGTTTCATTTAAGGATTAACTATTTTTTTAAAAAAAAAATACTATTCTAGATAAATTATATTTAAGTACTCATAGTTTTTCATCAATCATCAATGCATACTATTAAAATTGAACATGTTTTATTTATTTATTTTGTTTAGGTAAAAGAATTAGATCACTTAAATATATGTATTTTTTATAAATATTTAACTAAATTATATTTACATTGAGTATTTAAATATTTTTTAAAAATAAAAAAGTAGGTTTGAATTTTTTAAAAAAAGTTGATTTTTTATAAAAAAAAAATTAAGGGAAAAATACAAAAACAATTAAAAAAAACCTTATGAAGTCGATCCCCCGGAATCAATTTCATAAGGTGGTTTCGAAAAAATGATGTTATGAAATTGGTTCCATAACGTGTAAAAAAAATTGCAAATGAGAAATCGATTTAGGGGGGGACTAATTTCTCACTAGGCACAATGTTTTGTATCTTTGGTGTACATATTTTTTGGAATGTATTATTTGGGTAAATATTTTTTTTTGTATTATTGGGGTAAAAAAAAATACCCTTATGCCTTCATTACTCACAAATGCAAAGAAACATGTGCCGTGACGAATCGAGAAAATCATCAAAGGATATTGATTTCTTTTAACTTTAATATTTTAAATATCTAAATCCTAATAAATATATATTTATAAAATAATGAATTTTATAAAAAAATTATTAGTTTAACCTGTAAAATTAAAATTGCTTTTTATTTAAAATGATACAATATAGAAATATATTTGTTTATAACTTGTTTTTTTTTCAAATTTTAAAAGATTTTTTGTTCTCACAATAACAATCAAACATAACTCATGAAATATAATAATAACTAAAAATAATAAAATTTGATAATTAGTATTATATATATATATATATATATATATATATATATATATATATATATATATATATATATGGATAAGATTATAGTTAGTAGCAATATATATTATAAAAAAAAATAGTATTTTTTCTAGTGTTAAAATATTAAAATGTATATATATGGATAAAAAATATTAATTAATTTATTTTTATTTAAAGTAGTACAGTATGTGTATATATATATATATATATATATATATTAATTGGTATATATTATTTGTCATACCCTAATTTCGTCTGGGGACTATTGTTTGATGGCATGCAACCTTTGATTAACCGCTTCGAGGTACTTGACACCCTTTGTTGCACAATATGTGAAGTTCTGAGGCGTGCCGGAAATCAAAAGGAAGCGTCGTTACGCAATCCGTGAAATTCCGTAACGTGCCAGAAATCAAAAGGAAGTATTGTTACACAATCCGTGAGTTTCTGTAACTTTTCAAAAGCTAAAAAAGGAGTAATTACATGATCCGTAAGGTTCCGTAACCTTACGGAAAGAAAACAAGTATCATTACGAAATTCGTAAAGTTTCATAACGTTACGGAAAAAGAATCACAAAAAAAAAGCAAAGGGGATGTATTTAGTAAAAAGGGAGATGCAAATAGCAACCAGGCCCACTTGGGCCTTCCAGACTCTTCCTCCAGAAGGCGGTTGCTTCTGGAGGAAGCAACCTGGCTCGCCTGGGCGAGCTGGGTGACAAGCTCCTCCCCTATTTTGCTATAAATAGAGGGAGGAGTGAAGAAGGAAAGGGTTCAGCCTTCTTAGCGTTTCGTATTCACTTGAAATTACTGAGGAAAATTGTTTCCGTGAAGAAAATCCAAGCCGAGGCACTTCCGTAACGTTTCCGTGGGTGATTTCGCGAATATTTTCAACCGTTCTTTGTCATTCATCGTCCATTCTTCATTTTTCTTCGGTCTTCAACCGGTAAGTACCCGAAATCGAAGTTTTCAATTCATTCTATGTACCCGTGGTGGTCTCCATTTGTTTCTTGTACTTTTATTCTCGTTTCATTTACTTTTCGTACCCCTTTTGACGTGCTTCAGTCATTTACTTAAGTCATTTTCTCTCCTAATCAAAAAATAAAATAAATTTCCACCGATCGTTTGATTTGTAATATCCATTAATTTATGCTAAAATGAAATCCGACCGTTCCGTCGTACCGTAACCACGTTGGAAACTAAAAAGAGATAAAATAATAATATAATTAAAAAATATCTTTTAGTAAAATAAAGCGAAAAAATCAATCGGATGTTTCACTTTTGGATTTCTCTTTCTTAATTGAATTGACTAATAACTAAAGTGAAAGTAAGGCTAAAATCAACTCTCAAAGTCAAGCTTGTCCGCAAAAAAATCACTAAAAAGGATTTGAAAGCTCAATATCTCAGTTTTTCTTACCAAGTAAATGGATCATTTTTAAGGTCCAAACGCCTTAAAATGATCACCTTCCAAGTAAAAAGAATCGCTTGATCCACCCTTAAAAAAGAACTACGTAGGTCTGATTTCCTCTTCAATGGAGGGTACGTAGGAGCAAGAGCCCCGCTTTTGTCGACCTCAAAAATAAAAAAAGAAATAAAGTTAGGGTAACACAATTTCACACAATTCTAAAAATAAGGCTGTTGTCCTTTGAGCAAACGTGAGAGGTGCTAATACCTTCCTCAAACGTAAATACAACTCCCGAACTTGGAATATTCTTTATGACCGGTTTCCTTCAGTTTTTCCGACGTTTTCCACAAATAAACGTTGGTGGCGACTCCGCACATTTTTCTCCTTTGGAAAACGCTCCCGAGAGCCTCGCCTCGCTCGCCCGCAAAAGGGTAGGTTGCGACATCATTATATACTAACTAGTATATATTGTTTAATTTTATTTTTACTATAAAAAATATATTTATTGTTATATATTATTAATAATATACTTTTTCACAAAAATATATTATTATATAATTAAAAGGAGTTTGAGGGAGGGGACTAAAGCTTGTGGCTGCCCCCTTTCTATTCGTCTCTATGTGTAAGAACATAGTGTTGAACAAGTGACATCAACAACTGTACTTACCAAAATCTAGAGCTGGTACACGTCAGGGTGGACATGGACAAGTTGGGCTCCTAGACGCCCATGTCAGACTTAGAATGGTCTTTGTTCAGAGGACAAAAAGGAAGGATTTGCAAAAACAAAGGACTACAACACTCAAGTAAGTATGTGAGTTAGGAGAGTATGAGTGAGTATATGAAAAAGTATGAGGGAACCTGGTAATTATAGTGTAGACTAGGACCTGTGAGTCCTTGCTTGTAGGGGCCTGTTATGGTGGTGTAATAACCCTTGTAGATAATTACCGGCTTGTAGATAATAGCTAGTAGTTAATGGTGGATTACAGATAATAGTAGAGAAAATATGTAGCTTAGAGATAAGGAGATGAAAATATATTCAAATGATAAGAGGTTAGAGATAACATGTCAGTTGAGAGCCTGACTGCTAAGGGCTGAGCATCTGTGCTCTTATACTAGGGCTAACATGGAGGGATGACATGTACATTTGAGTGTCATGTAGCTAGACCCATGTGTTTTGTAGGCCCTAGACAGTACATAAGTCCCCCCAAGCTCTGAGCCGGCTTGCGAGCGAAAGAGGTTATCCAATGTCAAAAGAGATGATTCCATTTTGAGGGAGATTATCTAGTGTCTGGTGTAGTAGCCTTGACAAGTAGGAGAGTGACGAGTTTATCAAGCCCCTAAGAATGGACAAGAGTTATCTGGTGTTGAGAGTGGTAACCTCGACAAGTGAGAAAGTTATAGGTCTGTCAGGCTTGTCAAGCCCTCTAGACTGGACAAGTGTTGTCCGGGTTGCTTCTGTCAAGTTGTCTAGGGTGGACTTACTTTTGGTTTTGTAGGCGAGGTTTGGTGTGTTAGATGAGAGAAGTCTCTATATTTGACAACTCTGCCTTTTTCTGACCGTTAGAGAATGCATTGAAGAGAAACATTACATTTTGTCTTTTGTTGCAGGCGTGTGTGACGCACCCACAGTACTCTTGCATGCGTACCACTTGTGGAGTGGGCACGTACTGAAGAAGTGGTGCATGGATGAGTGGGGTTGCGTCATGGTGCGAAATATTAGGGCACCATTTCAGCTCCCACCAATTGCTGAAGAGTCTACCTCCACTTTAAATGGAATGGATGTTTGATTTGTGATCACTGTCACTTTCAAATTTTTGCCTTCTTTCTTTAGAATTTTTTTTGCTTCTTGTGACCTCTTCTTTACGATTCCTCTTCTTCTTGATTCGTCTTCCTCAATATTTAAGGTATCCTCTTTTGATCATGTGTTCCTTTCTTTCTAACTCCGCTATAGGCATGGGTAGTAGTGACCTTGAGGGTTCGATTCAATAACCCCTGGTGGATCGGGAGGTCATTTCCATTAATGGTTCCTTGGAGGAGGAGACTAGTCATAGGGCTTCTAATAGCTAATCCTCTTCCTCAGAGAGGTTGAGGGTTTCGCCCCATACTGGTAGAGGCATTTCTTGCCTCCGTGGGAGGGTGTAACCTTCCGCTACTTCCTCGATTAGGGAACCTATCTCAGTCACTATGATTCTTCCCCCTTCTATTGCTGGCAAAGCAAAGAGGAATGGTGGCAGGCACATTAGGGCATCTCCTCACGTGTGATGTAGCCATAGTGTTGGGTCGCCATCATCCCTCCTTGTCGTTGTTGGCTTTGAGTGAGTGAGGTACAACGTCTAATATATAAGTCCTCCAGCAACTCTATGGCGACTGTTGCTACTCTGTAATGCCAAGTGAAATTGGCAAGTACTGAGGACTCTTGCAAGATAGCCATCCAGGCCTATGGGAGTGATGACTTCTCTTTTCTAAGGGCAGCATCAGGCAGTCCCCCCCTTATTTCTCATGTACAGGTGTCTGTTCAAGGTCTTGGGTCTAGTTCTTCCTTTTATCGCATTCCACTGTGCTCAACTTGAGCCCTTGAATGTGGCCCCTTCTTAACTCTACCCTGATAGTTGGGCCATGGTGACGACCTTCAAGGTCCTTTGCCTTTTCTTCAGCATCTAACCTAGTGTGTCGATGCTCTTGTATTTTTCTAGATGAAGTTGACGGGAAAGATTGGTTAAGTCTCCTTGAACAACATGCCATTGAAGCTATTTGAGTTCCACTTGAACATATTTCGCCATTTCAAGGACCATTTCTTTAAGGTCCTGGCTACTAATGTCGTGGTTGATGGCTTGCCATTGATGTTCAATCGAGATTGGGGAGCCCCGCTTCCAGTTCTAGTGGTAGTCTAACCTCACTAGGTTTAAGTCTTTTGACGAGGATCTATTGACCCTTGTGGAGAGGGTCAACAAGGCCATCTTGGAGCAGTTGTCAGCCATGTTGGATGCGTGGGGCATTTTATCTCTTCCTTTGGTGGATGATCTTTATGCTGCCTTGGATGATAAAGTGCCAAACCTTGTGCTCTTTTGTGTTTGAGGTAGGTGTCGGCCTAGGCTAACACTTGTTGTGTTGTTGTTATTTTTTTGTAGGTATTATGGGTGACTTCGCTAGGAGGCCACTAGTGAAGATGGTTTTACCTGCTGGTGGGACTATACCATCGTCTACTGTTGTTCCTCCTGCTAGAGAAGGGGGTCAACCTGTTGTCAAGGATGGCCCTGTTGCTGAAGTTGCTGAGGTCACCCCCAGCATTCCTTCCTCTATTTTGGCTAAGAGGAAGCAAGATGGTGACACTGAGGTGTAAGGCTATAAGAAATCAAGGGCCTCTTTTAGCCTTCGTGTCCTAAGGTAGGTTGCAGGGTTGACGCCTCCATTGGTCGTCAAAGTTTCTGCTCTTGTTGCTACCGCTATTGTTGTTCCTGCTTCTCCACCTTCTTCTGTTGTGCTTGTTCAGGAGGTTGCTCCTGCTGTGGAAGTTAGTGTACCGACCACTTTGGCTGGTCCAAACGTGGCTCCTATGTCCACCATCACTGCACCCTTGGTAAGTGCTTGTGTGATTACCACGAGTGATCCCGAGATGCCGCCTCCTCCTTCTTTAACTCCTCGAGTTCCCCCCTCGGCCGTGTTGGCATTAGCATCACCTTCCACCTCTTCTCACCCCCATGTTTCTTTGGATCACATCTACACCTCGAGTGATGTTGATTCATTGTAGGGTGTAGGTTACAAGTCGGAGCAGAAGACCCCTGTTAGCTTTGTGGTGGCCAGGAGGTTCAAAATGCTACTGATTCTGGCAAGGTTTTCCTCCAGAGAAGTTTGGCAATTATGGAGGAGAATGGACAGCGACACTAGGAGGCTCTGAGCAACGTGGCATCCTTGGAGGCGGAGGTTGCCAAGTGGAAGGTCACTACTCAAATTGTTTGGCGAGTAGAGCATCTTAAGGTGGCCAATGCCACTATTGCCTTTACTGAGGCAGTAAGGTTGAACCATTAATTGTCGATCAAGGTTGGCAGTGTCCTTGCCAAGTTGTTACACACCAGATTGGATGGTGATGAGCTATTAAGTGATGCAGGGACTTGCAGAAAGAGAAAAAAAGAATTGGTTAGTAGGTGGAGAGTACGACAATGGAGAAGGATAAACTTGCCAAGGTGGTTGTTGGCTTAGAGGCCCGATTGAAGGAGTCAGAAACCAACTGGAGGAGTTCGAGCTACAGGCATTCAAGGAAAGGGAGGCCAACAAGGAGCTTGAAGAGGAGCCGCTGATGTATAAGAAGGAGATTGTGGAGTAGCATGAAAAGGGCTTTCACAAGGTCATTAGGCAGGCCGGGTTCTTCGTCAAGGACCTTGACTTGGGTCTTTTTGACCTATTCAAGGATGGTGTTCTGCTTGAGAATGAAGATATTGCTACTGAGGAGAATGCTATTGAGGAGGAGTAGGACACTGAGGAGGAGTAAGACGCTAAAGAGCAAGGAGATGATGCCTGTCATACCCTAATTTCGTCCGGGGACCTTTGCTTGGTGACATGCGACCTTTCTTTGGTCCTTGTGAGGTGCTTGGCACCCATCATTAGGCAATTTGTGAAATTTCAAGACATGCCGGAAAACCAAAAAAATATTGATGCACAATCCGTAAGTTTCCGTGACACACCGGAAATCAAATGGAAGCATCGTTGCATAATTAAGTGAGGTTTCGTAACATTCCGTAAGTCAAAAAGGGGATGATTATGTAATCCGCAAGGTTCCGTAACATTACGGAAAGAAAACAAGTATCGTTACGAAATTCGTAAGTTTCCGTAACTTTACGAAAAAAGAATCACCAAAAAAAGCCAAAGGGGGGTGTATTTAGTAAAATGGGGGGTGCAAACAGTAATTTTCGAATCTGGGCCCTTCTAGAGGTTTCTGGGCAATTTCTTGCTTAAGATTGAAGTAACCTAGCTCGCCTGGGCGAGCTGAGCTCGCCTGGGCGAGCTAGATGGCCACCACACCCCCCGTTTTGTTGAAAAATGGGATTCCGGGGCTTCCGGGACACCCGTAATGCTTCCGTAAAATTCCCATAACTCTAAATAAGCATAATTAACTTAATACGGGTGAGACGGAAGAGAAAAAAAGAAGAAAATCAAGTCCTATATGCTTCCGTAAGGCTTCCGTAACTTTTCCGTAAATTACGAAAGAGGGGGGTGAACTTATCAAAATTGGGGGGGTGCAAATAGAAATTTCGAAATTTTTGAATTGGGCCTTCCAGAACGTTTTTTGAAGCTGGGTTGCTTCTGGAGGAAGCAACCCAGCTCGCCTGGGCGAGCTAAGGTCGCCTGGGCGAGCTGGGCGGCAATCTCCTCCCCCTTTTTCCTATAAAAGGCTGAAGGGGGCTGTTCTAATGATCCCTCAGCCCCCTGGCTATGTATTTCAGCTGTTTTGGGTGAAAAAAATTGTTTCCGTGAAGAAAATCCAAGCCGAGGTGCTTCCGTAACGCTTCCGAGATGTTTCCGTAAGCAAATCCGTGAAGGTTTTCGTCCGTTCTTCATCGTTCTTCATCCGTTCTTCGTTCTTCAACGGGTAAGTTTTCGAATCCGAGACTTTCAATTCATTTCTTGTTTTTTTAAGCTTTCATCTTTATTTTCGATTTCTTTTCTTCCGTCTTTAACGCGCTTTTACCGTTTATTTAAGCCGTTTTCTCACCTAATAAATGATAAAATGAATTTCAACCGATCATTTGTGTTGTAATCTCATTTAATCACTTTTAAAATGAAATCTAACCGATCGTTCACGCTATAACCTCGGTTAAACCAAAAAAGTAAAATAATAATAAAATAATCAAAATATCTTGAAAAATAATAATAAAATAAACAAAATATCTTTGAATAAAATAAAACAAAAAAATCAATCGGACGTTTTTCTTTGGAAGTTTCCTTGAATGAATTGATTAATAACCAAAGTGAAACTAAGACTAAAATAGACTCACAAATCAAGTTTTGTCCGAAAATCACTAAAAACCGTTTTAAGGTCCAACGCCTTAAACGGTCCTCTTTGCTTTTATCGGTTAACATGGACCGTTCAAAAGCATAAAATCAACATGTAACTTTACCGCTTTTGAAAGAACTACGTAGGTCTGAGTTCCTCATTGAGGATACGTAGGAGCAAAAGCCCCGCTTTTGTCGACCACCCCAAGAGATCGTTAATGGTCCAATGCCTTAACGTTTCTCTCCTTTCAAAAACAAGAGATCGTTAATGGTCCAACGCCTTAACTTTTCTCCCCTTTCAAAATCAAAAGACCGTTTAATGGTTCAACACCTTAAATGACCTTTTGTTCAATAAAAACACATTTTGCAAAAAAGACAAAAACAAACTTAACCAAATACTTTGTTCCGAAAGAACTACGTAGGTCTGATTTCCTTATCACAAATTGAGGAATACGTAGGAGCAAAGGGAAACACCCTTGTCGACCACAAAAAAGAAAAATATAAAAAGGGTATAAAGGATATAAGAACATAAAAGGGAACATAAAAATCAAAGTCATGTTTGCACATTCGATTAAAGGCTGCCGTCCCTTGGGACGGGCGTGTGGGGTGCTAATACCTTCCCCGTGCGTAAATACAACTCCCGAACCTTTCACTAAAAAGTTCGTAGATCGCGTCTTTTCCGGTTTTCCCGACGTTTTCCTCAAATAAACGTTGGTGGCGACTCCGCGCGTATTCCTTTCGTGGAACACGCATCCCGCGAGTCACGCGTCGCCCTCCCGCCGAAGGGTAGGTTGCGACAGTTGGCGACTCCACTGGGGACTGTTTTTTAGAGAGTTAGGCCATTTAATCTTGTGCAATGTTTTATCATGACTTTCTCCTTTGTTGGTTTCCCTTTATTTGTCTTATTTTCTTGTGTATATAAACTATTTGTTGCTTTTAGTGTGTTTTAGAATGTATGCATGAGGTAAATATTTATTCATTTGATGCACACAAACACTAACACTATTTGCACACACTGTGAGTAAAAAAGGGCCCTATACCCGGGTTCATGGGAACATAAGGAGTGGAGGTGAATCTGTGATCATGCTAGGTCTCCGACTTGCTTGATTACAGTGAACCCTCATCTAGAGCTTTTCTCTTTGAAAACTTATTGTTGCTAGTAGTCCCTACTGCTGCAATATGTTCTTCGAAGGGGATGATACCTCTAGAAACCATCAAAAGAGATATGACTACCTTGGGGGTTATCACTAAATGCCTAGTTAGTTCTCTCCCTTATAGGTCCCTTAAATAGGGGCACGAGCAGACACGCTGCGTGCCATTTTTCATACTGCCATGCATAAGTATCATATACCCTTTTGCTTATGTTCAGTAAATATCGTCATACTGTGTACATTCCCGCATTGTGTCTTTTGCATAGGCATCGCATATGGGTTCTGTCTTGATCCCTTCTGTAAACAAACCAACGGAGGGTCCGTGTCGCCTTCTTAAAAACGTGCGTTGGGGCATTCTGTTACCCCTAGACGTCGTATCTAAGAAGGGGACAAATTCCCCGAACCCCCGCTTTTCTAGATTGCATCTGTGTCATATGCATTCCATCATGCATTCATCCATCCCACCCATGATAGATGTCGGAGTTTTGATTCGCACTAGATTTTATTTCACTTTACTAAAACATGGGATCAAGTCAAAAGCCTTCGCTTGAAAAGAGGTTTTATCAAGTCAAAATCAAGAGCTTAGAGGTCACCAGTTTACGAAAGTTGGGGCAATTAATGGGTCAACTTCAACGGCAAGCCTTCCGCAAAGCCTATGGTAAGATTTGGGACCTAGCTAGGGTAGAAGTCTCCATGGAACCGATTGCATCCCTTTCCCAGTATTATGACCAGCCCCTAAGGTGCTTCACATTTGAGGACTTCCAGCTAGTGCCGACTGTGAAAGAGTTTGAAGAAATCCTGGGATGCCCAATGGGAGGAAGGAAGCCATATCTTTTCTCTAGGTTCTATCCTTCCACGACAAGAGTTGCCAAGGTAGTGAAAATCTCAGCACAAGAGTTGGACCGGGTAAAGCAAAACAGGAATGGGGTAGTCGGAGTACCAAGGAAGTGTTTGGAGGAAAGGGCAAAGGCCTTGGCAAATCAAGGCGAATGGGCTTTCTTTTATTGACATCTTGGCGCTTTTGATCTTTGGAGTTGTCCTCTTTCCGAATATGGAAGGGTTAGTGGACCTAGCAGCGATTGACGCTTTCCTCGCCTTTCATCATGGCAAGGAAAGCCCGATCGTCGCCATTTTGGCCATGTATGACACGTTCGACCGGGGATGTGAAAAGAGCGGTGCAAGGATTGTTTGCTGTACTCCAGCTCTCTATGTGGGGCTGGTTTCACACCTTTTTCTCCAAGAAGGTAGGCCCGCCTATCCGCTACAAGGTTACCGCTCGTGCGTCGAAAAAGGAAAGGCGAATTGGGACCAACTCTTGGCTAGCATGGAGGGGCGTCTGTTAATTGGTTTCCTCGCTAGAAGGAAGGAAGAATCAGGATTCTATCTTCATGCGAAGGATGTCCAAATGTTCTCTTGATGGGAACAAGGGGTTGTATTAATTATAATCCCGTCCTCGCCATAGGACAGCTTGGCTACCCCATGAGAGAAGTGCCATCAGATGAAAGCATCATGCCTTTCATCGCATGGGGTTTCAGTGACCACAAACGCGAGGGTACTCCAAGGAGTTCGCAAGGCATGGGATGCGGCGTGAAGAAAGGACAGAGAGCTTAGGGGAAGCAGTAATGGGATCATCGGCGGCTATCATAAGTGGCTGAGAGTCCGAACACAAGGATTGGATTGGCTCCCAAATCTAAAGACTGTGAGGGACGATGAGGTTAAAGCTTCGGAAGAAAGTGATGAGGTACAAGCCCTAAAGGCAAAGCTTGAAAGAGCCCGGGTAGTCGAAGAGAAGTTCAAGTCCATAGCCATCAAAGTTTGAAAAGAGTATGATGAACTAAGGGATGTCAATATGGCCACCGATGAAGCCTTGGAATGAGAAACCAAGAAGGCCCGAAAGGAAGAACACGACCAAAGCAAAGTTTTGAGGGGCTTTATAGGGCAGCAATAGTGAGCTCAAGCTCCGAAGAGGTGAAAGGAATCATCACGGGTCAAAGGCATGATCTTGAAGGACGAGCTAAAGGCTTGCCTTAGGTCGAAAAGAAATTTGTCCCAACAGTTAAGCGAGACTGAAGGGAATATATGGGCCGTCATCGATGAGTGCAAAGAGAAGCTAAATCTAAAGGCGACTCATGAGCAAAGGCTAGAGGATGAGTACGCCAAGATATCAGCAGAAAGCGAAGCAAGGGAAAGGGTAATTGATTCATTGCACCAAGAGGCAACAATGTGGACGGACCGATTTGCTCTTACTTTGAACAGGAGTCAAGAACTTCCCCCATTGCTAGCCAAGGCCAAAGCAGTGGCGGACACCTACTCCGCCCCCGAGGAGATCCACGGACTTCTCAGCTATTGTCAGCATATGATAGACTTAATGGACCATATGATTAGAAACCGCTAGGAAGTTTGTATTGTCGCTCAGATCTTGACTAGTTATAACTTTTTGAATAAGATGAGTTTATCCCACGTTTTTACTCCAAAAATCAGTGCGAATCAAGTCACTCCTGCATTTTATCTCTAGCATGCATTGTATTTTGGTCTCATCCTTTGTCACGGGAAGCCGGAAGGTCCATATCACCTTCTTAATTGTACACATGGGGCACTGCGCCCCCAAATGCACAAGTAAGAAGAGATAATTTTCCGGGCTCTCGTGTCCGTAAAATGCATTCATATCATGCATCGCATAAGCATCTCTTCATAACATCATAATGGACATATCCTGCATTTGTCCGTTATCATATTCCAGCCTCACATTTTGCATGAGTCATGGCATCATCATGCATATGCGTTCAACAAACTTTTTGGTCTGCAAAATTGCATACCATTTGTTTTCATGTTTGCTCATCCTTGCGTTTTCCTCTACAAAACAAAAACAAAAAAGGGGGAAGCGTGAAATTTCACACTACATTCTTAGTTTCATGTGTTAGGCACCATGAGCCAACCATGTTGGGATCATAAACCCGTTTCACTTAAAAACAAAATAATTGAACATGGTACCTAATGCATGGTTAACTAGGATATGGTGTTTCTTCGGGCATCTCAATTTCATAATTACATTTTCCGTGCATAAGCTTAAAGTATGCCCGAGTCATTCATCCCTATGAGATGTTGTTGAAGTATTGGCGATCAGAATTGCCATTCCTTGGATTACGGGGTTGAACCAAGCTCATGCTTTTACAAAAAGGTTCATCAAGTCAAGTTGAAATATGGAAGTAACCGTCTTGCAAAATTGGGGCAAAAGATGAATCGAGTCACATCACTGCTTCGTTTACTGCCAAACATATTTAGGATTGTTTATGTCCTTGTTACTTCCAGTTTCACCTTGACAAAGATGTCATGGACCATGTTGAAAATCTAAATTGATTCAACCCCATATCCTGCGTAAAAATTCGCAATACTTCAACTGTACATCATTCGCATACATCCATGCTTTTCATTGGTTGCATTGCTCATTGCATTCTTTCGTTGAAAAATAAAATAAAATAAAATAAAATGAACTTAATCATTGTTATCAAAAAGAAAAGGACACGCTTTACGGCACCCTTACCGAACTCGTGCTAGAGCTAGAGTAATGGGTGAAGCAGAGGAGGTGCAAGAGAAGATGAAGGCCGACATGGAGGCCATGAAAGAGCAAATGGCCACAATGATGGAGGCCATGATGAGCATGAAGAAGATAATGGAAGCCAATGCGGTTATAGTTGCCGCTACTAGCGCTGTCGCTAAGGTGAACCCGATGCTCCCATCTGGCCTCAAGCAAATGAATCATCCAACCTCAAATATGGTAGGCAAAGATTTGGGAAGTACGGATGACCCCATGATGTGCAAATTCAAAACGAGCACGCCTTCCCGTCATATGGCTTGCCTCTCAACTATACGCCACCCAATGTGGCGTACACTCCCAATAAGAATGTCAATAACTCCACTCCTATACCCATTGAAAGCCAGCAACCCCAAAACTAATCATGCACATGTCTCTTAAACCGTGGAAGAGACCCATGAAATTCCCCATCACAATCTAGCCGACTTCGAGCCTTGGCTCGGATATACCACTGAAGGGCAAGCAGTTGGTGGTATACCCCTACAAAACCCTTTGGAGGGCCCTCAGTATCACCCACAACTGCACCTCTTGCATTCCACAGCGGTTAAAAACCCTCATGACTATGGCAGGAATGGGAAAGTTGGATCATCTAGAGGAAAGGCTCAGGGCCATTGAAGGAGGTGAAGATTATGCCTTTGCTAACCTAGAAGAGTTGTTCCTAATACCCAAACATGGTCATTCCCAAGTTCAAGGTGCCGGACTTTGGCAAGTACAAGGGGACTACTCGCTCCAAGAACCATCTAAAGATGTACTGTCGGAAGATGGGGGCATACGCAAAAGATGAGAAACTGCTGATACATTTTTCCTGAGAAAGTCTTACTAGGACAACTGTCGCCTGGTATACTAACTTAGGAACCTTCTTGAGTCCATTCTTGGAAGGACCTAATGGTTGCCTTCATTAGGCAGTGTCAGTACAACTCTGATATGGCTCCGGATAGGATGCAACTACAAAAAGTGTGCAAAAAGGGGGCACGAATCTTTCAAAGAATACGCCCAAAGATGGAGAGACTTGGCAACTCAAGTAGCACCCCCAAAAATAGAGAAAGAGATTATCACAATGATAGTAGACACGTGACCGGTGTTCTACTATGAAAAATGGTGGGTTACACACCTTCAAGTTTTACAGATTTGGTCTTCGCCAGCAAAAAGATCGAAGTGGGTCTGAAAAAAAAAAAAGGCAAATTTGATCATCCTACTAGGACGACTGAGAAAACTGGGGCAAATAAAGAGGGTGAGGATGAGGGAGAAACCCATGCTGTGACTGCCATTCCTGTACGGCCAAATTTCCCACCAACCCAACAATATCTTTACTCAGCCAATAACAAACCTCCTCCTTACCCCACCACCCAGTTATCCACAAAGGCCATCCCTAAATCAACCACAAAGTCTGTCTACCGCACTTCCAATGACGAAGACCACCTTTAGCACAAACCAAAAAAAAAAAAAAAAAAAAAAAAAACACCAACAAAAAGGAATTTTGCAGCAAAAAGCCTGTAGGGTTCACCCCAAATTCCGTTGTCATATGCTAAACTTGATCCCATATCTACTTGATAATTCAATGGTAGCCATAACCCTAGCCAAGGTTCATCAACCTCCACTTTTCTGAGGATACGACTCGAATGCAACGTGTGCTTATCGTGGAGGAGCCCTGGGGCATTCCATTGAGCATTGTATGACCCCGAAGCATAAAGTGTGAAGTCTAATTGATACGGGCTGGCTGAAATTTGAGGAGAATTGCGTGTAAATCCTGACATTGACAAGAAATGCCACACATGGGGCAATTTTGAAAGCTGTTGTTAGGTGTCCCTAATGACTCATCAGGGTTTCCAAGTTTATGCCATTATTGTAAACCACAGCTACAATGTTAAATGAAATGGATAAAGTTGATATCTTTGTCCCTCATCCTCTCACAAACGCATGTTTGCTTATTCAACTTTCACCGGAATGTGGGTGTAAGCCATTGGTCTGTTTGCTCAAGCAACCTGCGCTCCTGAGTGTTGACTTCCAAGACCGTTCAATAAGAGATTACTCATCTTGCACGTTGGTGGGGGTGCCGTAAAACAACGAGCAAAGTTCAAAACAAATAAGTTTCAAAATAAAAAATAAAAAGGCATTTGATTGACTGTGTTTTCAAGTAAAAATATAGACGTTCATGTGACCTCATTTTGTCTTTTTAGAGAGAAGTGAGTTATCAAGAATAGGATGTTGGACAAATGGCCTTAGTTACCTTAAGGAAAAGGGGGGTTGAATTAAGATGCAAAGACTATTCCCCAATTGAACTATCAATCTCTCTTTTCGAATTAACAATGCACACAGGGATAACCCTTCCCTTGTGTTCAGGAATCCTCTACAACAAGAGACCCACGGTCTCTTAATCCCTTTTCAGAAATAAGAAGAAGAGAAGAAGAGGTCTCTCGTAAAAGGGATAGATTGTACAATAAAGACCAATCAAAATTCCTTATTGAATAAAGCAAGTGGTTGACCAAGGAATCTTTTTGAGAGGATGAAGACATTTCAGTTTAGAAAAACTCTTAATCTTTCGAGAGGATAAAACTGTTTGGGCAATGAAAACTCTCTTTAAAACATTTGAATGGCCATTCATAAAACATTTGAATAGATATGTCTCTTGGAAATTATTTTCTGAAAATCCCCTCTGGTAATCAATTACAAGACTTATGTGATCGATTACAGGTTTTAAAAATTTGAATTAAAAACATTTTCAACTGCTGGTAATCGATTACCAGAGAGCAAATCTCAATTTGAAATGATAGAATTCTTTGGTCAAACCTTTTGTTTGTTTTCAATTTGGAAACTTCTTCCTAAAGATTCTAGAGATCAACTTGATCATATATCTTGATTTTCTTGGATTCTTGTCTTGAATAAAACTTAGAAGTACTTGATCCTTTAGCATCATCAAGACATCAAAACATCTTGCTTCTACATAGGAGTCATTGGACTTAAATCCATCAGCTGAAAAATCCTTCAACTATTTCTCGTCCTTGGAAAATTCTTTTTGCAAGAATCAACTGCTTCTTTCATTCTTCCTCACTACGAGGTCGTGAAAAACAAGACAACACTTGGTACCTCTAAGCCCTACACTGGGGCAACGAAAGGCACCATGCAAAAACCTCAAGCGAACCTAGGGGCAGATTAGAAGTTCTCACCCAATAGGTTCCCTCCTACAAGGTCATGACGAAAGACAACGATTGGTACCTCAAAGCCTTACACTGGGGCAATGAGGGGCACCGTGCATGAGCCTCAAGTGAACATAGGGGCCGATCAAAAGTTCACACCCGTCGATGTTTTTAAACAAGAAAAAAAAGGGAGACAAGCCCTGGAATTTCAATAGATTGATTAATTATCAAACGACTCCATTCCCGTCACTCCAAAATGGTCAAGTGACTAAATCAAACAGAACATACACTCTGAGGGAGTTCCCGGGGAGATTTGCAAAAAGATAGGATGAGGTTGCATGAATTATCACCTCTTTCAAAAGGACAGTCAATTTGTGTTTTCCAAAAAAATTAAATCAAAATCAAAATCACAAAATAGGGAAAGAATGTCATGAACATTGTACAACTTTCCATTACATTGCATTGTTTCATATGAAGTCCGCATTTACCAAGTTTCACGACAAAGGTTGCATGCATCTGCATCCCTAAAGATCATGTTAACTGCATAGATTTCCTACATCTAATGTCCAAATCTTGTGGATTTGGGATGACCGGCCCTCTCGATGAGTTGATCTCTTGCTTTCTCATAAGGGTGGACCCTTGGGTACTTGTACCTATCACCTTTAGAGGACTACACGTCCTCGCCTTGAGAGGACTACATGTCCTCGCCATCAGAGGACTACATGTCCTCGCCATCAGAGGACTTCATGTCCTTGCCATCAGAGGGCTGCACGCCCTCACCTCCAGAGGACTACCTGTCCTCGCCTTGAGAGGGCTACACGCCCTCACCTTGGGTACTAGTCGTCCTCGCCTTGAGAGGACTACACGTCCTCACCATCAGAGGGCTGCACGCCCTCACCTCCAGAGGACTACATGTCCTCGCCTTGAGAGGGCTGCACGCCCTCACCTTGGGTACTAGTTACCCTCAACGTCAGAGGACTACACGTCCTCGCCTTGAGAGGACTACACGTCCTCACCATCAGAGGGCTGTACGCCCTTACCTCCAGAGGACTACATGTCCTCGCCTTGAGAGGGCTACACGCCCTCACCTTGGGTACTAGTTACCCTCACCGTTGAGAGGACTACACGTCCTCGCCTTGAGAGGACTACACGTCCTCACCACCAGAGGGCTGCACGCCCTCACCTCCAGAGGACTATAAGTCCTCGCCTTGAGAGGGCTACACGCCCTCGCCTTGGGTACTAGTTACCTTCACCTTCAGAGGACTACACGTCCTCGCCTTCAAAGGGTCATGTACCTTCAACTTCAGAGGACTACACGTCCTCGCCGTCAAAGGATCATGTGCCTTCACCTTTGTAGGGCTACACGCCCTCACCTTCAGAGGACTACACGTCCTCACCTTTAGAGGACTACACGTCCTCGCCATCAGAGGACTACATGTTCCCCATTTTCAAAGGGGGGCATGCCCTCACCTTTAGAGGATTGCACGTCCTTGCCATCATAGGACTACACTCCCTCGCCTTCGAAAGGCGACACGTCCTGAACTTCAGAGGGCTACACGCCCTCGCCTTTAGAGGATTACGCGTCCTCATTTTCAGTGTGCTCGACATCCACACCTTAAAAGAATTTAAGGTCCTCTATCCTTAAATGCTTAACCAAGACTTGCACTCCCGGTTAAGGGACCAGTAGTTTCCTTTTAACGGTTCCTGGGCCACCCCCTGATATTGGAGGAGGGCCAACTGTGCGAGCACAACCAGAGAGGGAGGCTATTACACAGCTACTATGCATACTGGGGCAAGATTTCACCCGTGCCGCTGCAAAGAGACGAGTGCGGATCATGCGCACCAACATGACCACTCTTACATAGATGACATTGCTACTTAGCAACATTCTGCCCAGCGACCGCAATGCCAATCTCCCCCTGCAAAAGTATCAGTTGGTCTGTGTCGTCCCGACATGGGTAAGTATGCATATAGTTCAACTGATTTCTGATACCATCTATTGTTTGCAGGGATCGCACCCACAAGACACCCAGTGGACCCAGAAAAGTCCAACAGGGCCCTGGGGTTTCCAGCTCTGGTTACGGGCCTCTATCAGTCCTACAGGGTGCCCGTACCCCCCCGGCAAGGTCACGTCATCATAGGTAAGTATGCACATCGCTCAACTGATTTCTGATTTCATCTTTTGTTTGCAGGGATTGCGCCTGCAAGACACCCAGTGGACCCGAAGAAGTCCAACAGGGTCTTGGAGTTGTCAAGCTCTAATTACGGGTCTCTATCAGTTCTACGGAGTACCTGTAACCTCCAGCAAGGGCATCAGGCCCCCTACTAATCGAGCTTTCATCAAGAAGTACTGCGCCCCCAGGCAGGCGCAGGGCGAAACACCACAACAGCATTGGGATGGCCGGTAGCGGGCAATAGACACACCGCCACCACCTCTAGAGTTAACCTCAGCTCATCCGCAAAAAGGTTAGAGCGTTGCCTACGACACATGGCCGACCAGCAGGCGACCAAATCCAAAGCCAAAGGTAAGCAAAGTACTAGGTCCGTGACCTACAAGCCGTCATGCGTCCAGCTAAAGACGTTAAAGAAGCGCTACTAGGAGGCAACCTAGTACCTTTTGAATCTATGCTTGTTATTTGATCACTTTTTATAGTAGGACGCACCTAGTTGCTCATGATCCTGGGGATTTAAATAAAACAAGCGCAAGCTCGGAAGGTAGTCATACCTCACAAAATATATATATGTATGTTTAGGTAGAAAGATACCTTAGATATGCATGTATGTAAACAAAAAAATACTTCACAAAATATATATATGTATGTTTAGGTAGAGAGATACCTTAGATGTGCGTGTATGTAAACAAAAAAATACTTCACAAAATATATATTTGTATGTTTAGGTAGAAAAATACCTTAGATGTGCGTGTATGTAGCAAAAAATACCTCACAAAACATATATATGTATGTTTAGGTAGCAAGATACCTTGGATATGCATGTATATAGCAAAAATACCTCGCAAAAATATACACATGTTTAGGTAGCAAAATACCTCATGAAAAAAAAAAGGAAAAAAAACAAACAAGAAAAAGAAATAAACAAATGATAATGATAAAAAAAAAAAAAAAAAAGAAGGAGAAAAAAGAAAAAATAAGTTGTCAAGCTGAAAAACCGACATGCTTTTGAAAAGAGATGACTTCCAACTTTTCTTTGGAAAAATTCACTGATCATAACTAGTTTTTGAAAAAAATGTGTATACACCTGAAGGGTGAATGCTGTGAAAATTTCCCCGGACGCCCGAAATGGACTCGGATGAATGCACAAATTGATAAAAGAACATATTTTGGAAACATTGGGTTGATTTAAAATAGAGGAAATGAATCCTGAGCCCTAGCATCACATGACCATAAAAATTTGACACTTGAGTGTCCGCATAGGTGCATGCATAACCAGTTTTGCATAAAATTTCCAAATCATCATTTTTGCATTTGTGTCATGGAAATAATGTGGGGCATCCCTTTTTATCCTTGAACCAAACCAAACCCTGACATGTATCATGTCTAGCCATTCTACAAGCCTTGAGCCAAAATCCTGACTCACCATAAACCTTACCCTCGGAAGCAAAAAAAAAAAAGAAAAGAAAGGAAATTCCCAATCAAATAGTGGGAGAAAGCAAAAAGAAAAGAAAGGAAATTCCCAATCAAAGAGTGGGAGAAAGCAAAAAGAAAAGAAAGAAAATTCCCAATCAAAGAATGGGAGAAAGAAAAAAGAGAAAAGAAGGAAAGAAAGCTCCTGATCAAGGATCGAAAGAAGACAGAAGAAATATGCAGAGAGGTCTTTGGACCGGACAATATCTGAACAATACAGAATTGTCACCAAATGAACGAAAAAAAGAAGGAAAGGGAACCACGACCTAAAATGGTCTTCTCCCTTTAATTACCAACCAAAATCCCGTGCGCTAGCGACCCTTTTTTCTCGCCCCGCACTAAACAAAAACAGAAAAGGAAAAAGCCAACAAAAAAATCAAAAGCCAAAAACACACAAAAGCCGAAAGAAGAAACCACCAAAAGAACCCATTCCCAAGGGAAGTCCTATTTGATCCATGATCACGCATGTAATTTTTGATTTGATAGGAAATAATTTGCAAAGTCAAGTCATGACATATCTATGGTTCGGAATTAGGATGAAACACTTACCTGTGCGAGATTGATACACTTTGAGTGGATTTCTTCTATTTTTGTCGAACCCAGTGTTTCCTCTAAATGGTCATTTAGAAACGAAATGCTAACATCCAAAATCTCATTTATGGTTATGGGAGATTTCATCAGCAGACTCTCCTTCCCCGGTAGACGCATTGTTTTTCACTCAAAAAAGCATATGCTGCTCCAAATCAGTTGGAATATTTGTCTCTTTGCTAAAGCATGTTTGCATTTTAGTGGAGAAAACAACGAGACTTTTTCAAGTCTCACAAGTTATCCAGAACTACGTAGGTCTGAATTCCTCATTGGAGGATACGTAGGAGCAAGAGCCTCGCTTTTGTCGACCACACCGCCTTTGGTCGCCATGACTCAAGAGCTGGTAGCCCGCGGAGATACCTTACGGTTATCCGCACCCTTTTGTCATCCAGAGGCGGCGGGCCCGATGACAAGCAGAGACCAAGTTTGGTCATTCTGCACCCATGATACGCGGAGATACCTTACGGTTATCCGCACCCTTTTGTCATCCAGAGGCGGCGGGCCCGATGACAAGCAGAGACCAAGTTTGGTCATTCTGCACCCATGATACGCGGAGATACCTTACGGTTATCCGCACTCTTTTGTCATCCAGAGGCGGCGGGCCCGATGACAAGCAGAGACCAAGTTTGGTCATTCTGCACCCATGATACGCGGAGATACCTTATGGTTATTCGCACCCTTTTGTCATCCAGAGGCGGCGGGCCCGATGACAAGCAGAGACCAAGTTTGGTCATTCTGCACCCATGATACGCGGAGATACCTTATGGTTATTCGCACCCTTTTGTCATCCAGAGGCGGCGGGCCCGATGACAAGCAGAGACCAAGTTTGGTCATTCTGCACCCATGATACGCGGAGATACCTTACGGTTATTCGCACCCTTTTGTCATCCAGAGGCGGCGGGCCCGATGACAAGCAGAGACCAAGTTTGGTCATTCTGCACCCATGATACGCGGAGATACCTTATGGTTATTCGCACCCTTTTGTCATCCAGAGGCGGCGGGCCCGATGACAAGCAGAGACCAAGTTTGGTCATTCTGCACCCATGATACGCGGAGATACCTTATGGTTATTCGCACCCATTCTTTTGCTATCTGTAAGACAGAACGCTTGATAGCATGCAGGGGCTGACACAGTCTTCTGCACCTTTTGTTCCTCCGGGAACAACAAAGTCATTTACATGCGGAAATTTCATGGTCGCCCGCGACTCTCGTCAACCGAGAGGAGCGAAATTAGTGTCACACACTGATTTTCGTCCGGGGACCTTTGCTTGATGACATGCGACCATTCTTTGGTCCTTGTGAGGTGCTTGGCATCCATCATTAGGCAATTTGTGAAATTCTAGGAACGACAAGTCATGGTCACCCGCGACTCTCGTCAACCGAGAGGAGCGAAATTAGTGTCATACACTGATTTTCGTCCGGGGACCTTTGCTTGATGACATGCGACCATTCTTTGGTCCTTGTGAGGTGCTTGGCACCCATCATTAGGCAATTTGTGATATTTTGGGAACAACAAGTCATTTGCATGTGGAGATTTTATGGTCACCTGCGACTCTCGTCAAATCGAGAGGAACGAAATTAGTGTCTTATCTTTACTTTCCTTTTATCTCCAATAAAAGACAAGTAAAGAGGGGCAACTGTCATACCCTAATTTCGTCCGGGGACCTTTGCTTGGTGACATGCGACCTTTCTTTGGTCCTTGTGAGGTGCTTGGCACCCATCATTAGGCAATTTGTGAAATTCCAAGACATGCCGGAAAACCAAAAAAATATTGATGCACAATCCGTAAGTTTCCGTGACACACCGGAAATCAAATGGAAGCATCGTTGCATAATTAAGTGAGGTTTCGTAACATTCCGTAAGTCAAAAAGGGGATGATTATGTAATCCGCAAGGTTCCGTAACATTACGGAAAGAAAACAAGTATCGTTACGAAATTCGTAAGTTTCCGTAACTTTACGAAAAAAGAATCACCAAAAAAAGCCAAAGGGGGGTGTATTTAGTAAAATGGGGGGTGCAAACAGTAATTTTCGAATCTGGGCCCTTCTAGAGGTTTCTGGGCAATTTCTTGCTTAAGATTGAAGTAACCTAGCTCGCCTGGGCGAGCTAGATGGCCACCACACCCCCCGTTTTGTTGAAAAATGGGATTCCGGGGCTTCCGGGACACCCGTAATGCTTCCGTAAAATTCCCATAACTCTAAATAAGCATAATTAACTTAATACGGGTGAGACGGAAGAGAAAAAAAGAAGAAAATCAAGTCCTATATGCTTCCGTAAGGCTTCCGTAACTTTTCCGTAAATTACGAAAGAGGGGGGTGAACTTATCAAAATTGGGGGGGTGCAAATAGCAATTTCGAAATTTTTGAATTGGGCCTTCTAGAACGTTTTTTGAAGCTGGGTTGCTTCTGGAGGAAGCAACCCAGCTCGCCTGGGCGAGCTAAGGTCGCCTGGGCGAGCTGGGCGGCAACCTCCTCCCCCTTTTTCCTATAAAAAGGCTGAAGGGGGCTGTTCTAATGATCCCTCAGCCCCCTGGCTATGTATTTCAGCTGTTTTGGGTGAAAAAAATTGTTTCCGTGAAGAAAATCCAAGCCGAGGTACTTCCGTAACGCTTCCGAGATGTTTCCGTAAGCAAATCCGTGAAGGTTTTCGTCCGTTCTTCATCGTTCTTCATCCGTTCTTCGTTCTTCAACGGGTAAGTTTTCGAATCCGAGACTTTCAATTCATTTCTTGTTTTTTTAAGCTTTCATCTTTATTTTCGATTTCTTTTCTTCCGTCTTTAACGCGCTTTTACCGTTTATTTAAGCCGTTTTCTCACCTAATAAATGATAAAATGAATTTCAACCGATCATTTGTGTTGTAATCTCATTTAATCACTTTTAAAATGAAATCTAACCGATCGTTCACGCTATAACCTCGGTTAAACCAAAAAAGTAAAATAATAATAAAATAATCAAAATATCTTGAAAAATAATAATAAAATAAACAAAATATCTTTGAATAAAATAAAACAAAAAAATCAATCGGACGTTTTTCTTTGGAAGTTTCCTTGAATGAATTGATTAATAACCAAAGTGAAACTAAGACTAAAATAGACTCACAAATCAAGTTTTGTCCGAAAATCACTAAAAACCGTTTTAAGGTCCAACGCCTTAAACGGTCCTCTTTGCTTTTATCGGTTAACATGGACCGTTCAAAAGCATAAAATCAACATGTAACTTTACCGCTTTTGCAAGAACTACGTAGGTCTGATTTCCTCATCGCAATTGAGGGTACGTAGGAGCAAAAGCCCCGCTTTTGTCGACCACCCCAAGAGATCGTTAATGGTCCAATGCCTTAACGTTTCTCTCCTTTCAAAAACAAGAGATCGTTAATGGTCCAACGCCTTAACTTTTCTCCCCTTTCAAAATCAAAAGACCGTTTAATGGTTCAACACCTTAAATGACCTTTTGTTCAATAAAAACACATTTTGCAAAAAAGACAAAAACAAACTTAACCAAATACTTTGTTCCGAAAGAACTACGTAGGTCTGATTTCCTCATCACAAATTGAGGAATACGTAGGAGCAAAGGGAAACACCCTTGTCGACCACAAAAAAGAAAAATATAAAAAGGGTATAAAGGATATAAGAACATAAAAGGGAACATAAAAATCAAAGTCATGTTTGCACATTCGATTAAAGGCTGCCGTCCCTTGGGACGGGCGTGTGGGGTGCTAATACCTTCCCCGTGCGTAAATACAACTCCCGAACCTTTCACTAAAAAGTTCGTAGATCGCGTCTTTTCCGGTTTTCCCGACGTTTTCCTCAAATAAACGTTGGTGGCGACTCCGCGCGTATTCCTTTCGTGGAACACGCATCCCGCGAGTCACGCGTCGCCCTCCCGCCGAAGGGTAGGTTGCGACAATGCCAATGTTTTGCCTTTTGTTTATTTTCTTCTTTGTTGGATTTTTGCCGCAATGGCTATGTAATTGTGACAAATTTTCTTCCAATGCATTTGCTTTCCTTCATTAACAAATTTTGCACCATTATTATGTCTTGATTATTTGCCTTTATCTATGCAATGCTCTGTTACTTGTGGTAGTATGAATAGGCTGCCAAGATGAGAGTGAACTTTTGACGGCATAGGAAACAAGACCTTGACGGTGTAGGAAGCAAGGCCTTGGTGGTCTTGCATAAAATAGAGAAGTAGATGACAAGAAATCATCTTAGGTTTGATTTCAACCTTATTAAATGTCTTGTCACTCATCTGGTGATGCTTCCTTTTGCTTTGCGAAGCTTTTCCCCTGATGCTTGTGAGGGGCGTGTGTAGCTAAGGTCTAGCTTCTCAAGGAGTTGAGCTTAGCTATTAGAGCAGTGTGTGTAGCTAAACTCCAGCTTCTTAAGGAAGCTTCTCAAGGAAGCTTTCATTTAGTGGGTGACCTAGGCTATAAATAGAAACATGTGTAACACTTGTCATAACTTTGATGAATGTGAAACTTGTGAGACACACTTCAAAGTTCAACTTCTTTCCCTTTTTTTCTCCTTCAATTTTGTGGCCCCCCTCTCTCTCTCATTCTTTTCCTCCATTGAAGCTTGCTCTCTAAGCTTCTTATCCAAGGCACTCTGTTGGTGGTAAAGCTCCTCCTTCAATGGCTTATTCCCTAGTGGATGGCGCCTTCTCTCACCTCTTCTCCTTTATCTTCTGCTACATCTCCATGGTTGAAAATCACCATTGAAGGACCTCATTGAAGCTCAAAGATGCAGCCTTCATAGAAGCTTCTCAAGCAAGCTTCCATCACTACTGGAGGATCCCCATGAATCCTTCTTTCCCTAACAAGGGAAGTCCACCAATAGAAGGCATAGCCATGGAAGCTAAGCAGCGTAGCGAAAGGAACCTTCCTTTCCTCACGTGTATGATGGCAAGCAAAGAGTTGCTCAACCTTCATTTCCTACTCTAAATAAGCCTCTACATTGTCCTTCCCATGGAAGTATGGGAGGTTAATGTTAGCCTATGGAGGCTTTCTTTCCCTTTCTCTCCTATGGGAGTGAGGTTTAGGATGTGACCTATGTCTTCCTCTATAATAGTCACTAAGTTCTTCACTTAGGCTCTTGCAGAAGTCATGACTACTATAGGAGGCATGTTTTTATTTTCTTAACTATTTTAGTATTTTCCTTCTTCTTTCCTTATTTGTTCCCTCTCATCTTAACTTATTTCTACCTTCTCTTTTCCTTTATCTATTCTTTCTAGTTTTTATTTCCATAACTTGAGGGAACTCAATTAATCTAATATTCTTGATAGAGGGTCCTTATGACTAGTACCTTCACCATTAACACTACATGAATGATGACTCATGTGGGTTCCTAAGTTGTGGTTCTTTCTTGTTGGGGGTTTGCAAAAAGGTAAAAGCTAGGGTTCAAAAGAACTCAAGATAAGAATGCTAAGCAAGAAGAAAGTATTATGCAATAAAAAGATAAACTAGGCGTGACTAGTAAAGAAAATATGCTATGAAAGTAAGCGACAAATTAAAGTGCAAGAAATGTAAACTAGGCAGATCCTAAGAGTGTTTGGATGACCTCATTTAAGGTTCACAACAAAACACTCATATCCTAAGGGAAAATTGCCTAAAATTATTACACACAAATGGAAGTAGGGTGACCTATTGGAGGCTCCCAACTTACTTCCAATGAAAGGCCTTTTGTTACAAATTTTGAAAGCAATGAAGGTAAACGTACAAGTGTCAAATTACAAGTAAATTGCCAATTACAAAATTACAAAAAAAATCCTACATTTTGGTGGATGTTATCTCTTTGGTGTTTCACTCGATTTGGAGTGCTTCTTAGTCCAATAGCTCTTAAGGTGGTTGACCCCTTGCTTCTTAACTCAAATTCTTCAATGGATGGCATCAATCCTTTTTTCCAATTCTCTACATGGAAACTCACAAACAAGGAAATAAAGAGACAAGCAATAACCAAAAACTAAAAATGAAATGAAAGCTAAACCAATAGAGTTTTAACAAGACAAATTTTCAAGGATTATTCAACAATTTAAGCAATGAAAAGCACATAAAAGCAAGCTAGGACTCAAAGAGAAACCTAGAAATGCTCTAGAGTAGAGTAAAAAAACTATAAAAAAAAAGACTCAAGTTTTCATACTACTTTTCAATTGAAATTTAGAACTAAGATTGGTATAAAATCAACATTAATTATAAAACAAATTTTGAGCCAAAACAACAAGCACACTTCCCTTTCACTTTTTATTTTATTTTTCCTGGACACTGATTTTCCTATCAACTTGTATGATTTTTATTATTTTTTCCTTTTATCCAAATCACTTGGTTATTTTTTTATAATTTTTTCAAGATTTTTAGAAAATTCAGTAGACATTTCAGCTCAAAATTCATAGTGACCAATTTCCAATAATTTTTACAAGTTCGTATGTTCAAGCTGCCAGCACCAGCGATTTCAGACTTTGAATTTTTTAAGCATGGTGTGTTGATTGCCTTAGACTTACTTTCAATTTTCCTATGTATGTTAAACTCAATAGGCTCTTTTACCAGAATTTTAGGAGTTCAATATACACTTAGGATCAAAATTTCAGCCAACAATTCAATCACCAAAACTTAAATTCACAATAGACACAATCATAAGGAAACCTAAAAGTTCAAGAAAAAGGTTCACAATCAAAGACTCTCTAAGAATTATGCATGAACATGTTAAGGACTAATTAACATGCAAGATTTGACTCAAATCAAATAATAGGCTAAAAAAGTTTCATACACTCATAAAGGTTGATTTCCTTCTCCGAACCATCGGATGAGTCATTGTCATCCCATGCAATATACGCCTTCTTGGATCTTCTTTCTTCATGGCTTTTCTTCTCATTCTTCTCTGGCCATGATTCATTTGTGGGGCAGTGTGCCTTTATGTGACCGGGTCGATTACACTTATAGCATTTAAGTGTTGGGGAACCTTCTTGAGATCTCTTCCCATTGTTGAAGTTATGGTGTCTCTCCATTCTTCTATTTTTGACGAATTTATGAAACTTCTTCACAAAGAGTGAGAAGTCCTCTTCATCATCAGATTCTTCTTCTTCTTCTTCTTCTTGCATTGAGGAGGAGGCTTTGAGTGCTATGCTTCTTTTCCTTTTGTCGGTCTCTTTATTTTGGTTGAGACGTTGAAGTTCCATTTCATGTTCGTGCAGTTTGCCAAAAAGAGTGGCAAGAGACATAGAAGAAAGATCTTTACTTTTAGAAATGGCAGTTACCTTGGGCTGCCATTCCCTACTTAAACATCTCAAAACTTTATTTATTAAATTTTCATTAGGAAAGGTTTTTCTTAAGGAGGAACGGTGATTAACTATGTGTGTGAATCTTTTCTGCATGCTTCGGATGTTCTCATTTGTGTTCATCCTAAATAATTCATATTCATGGGTCAGTGTATTAATCCTAAATCTCTTAACATCAGTGGTGCCTTCATGTGTGAGTTGTAGTGTATCCCACATCTCCTTGGCATTTAGACAGTTTGAAACTCTAAAATATTCATCTATTCCTAGGGCAGAAGTAATAATGTTTTTGGCTTTAAGATTATATTGGACCCTTCTTCTATCTTCTTTAGTCCATTTATCTCTAGGTTTTTCTATTGTTGTACTTGTGCTTGCATCTACTATGGTGGGTACATAAGGTCCTATTTCTATTGCTTCCCAAATGTTTAAATCTATGGCTTCAATAAAGATTTGCATTCGGGTTTTCCAATAGTGGTAACCCTCACCATTAAAGATAGGTGGCCTATGGATGGAGTTTCATTTGGGAAACAGAGAATTTGAGGAGGCCATGAATCTTGAAGTTGTGAAACTTTTCTCAAGAAACCTGCTCTGATACCACTTGTTGGATCGAGTGGCATAAGAATAATTAAGAATGAGGGGTTGAATTAATTGTGAATGTGTCTTGACTAATTAAAATTTTATCCTTCTTAATGTTACTAAATTCAATTAGGCTTTACTACTAAGTTATGAGAAAGTAAAGAACAGAAACAATAACTTAGACAAAAGTAAAGCGAAAATAAAAAGTACACAACGGAAAAGTAAAGAGTGTAGGGAAGAAGGAAGAAAACACAAGTTTTTATACTGGTTCGGCAACAACCCATGCCTACATCTAGTCCCCAAGCAACCACCGGTTCTTGAGATTTCCAATAACCTTGTAAAATCCTTTACAAGCAAAGATTCACAAGGGATGTACCCTCCCTTGTTCTCTTTGAACAACCAAGTGGATGTATCCTCCACTTGAACTGATCCACAAGAGATGTACCCTCTCTTGTTCTCAGTATTACAACCCAAGTAGATGTACGCTCTACTTGTACAACAAAGGATGTACCCTCCAATGTGGTAAGACAAAGAATTCTTAGGCGGTTAGTCCCTTGAATCTTTGTAAGGGGAAACAAAAGATATCTCAGGAGGTTAGTCCTTTGAAATCTTTTGTTTAAAGGGAAGAGGAAGAATCAAAATAATTCTCAGGTGGTTAGTCCTTTGAATCTTTTGGAAAAAGGGAGAAGGAAGAATCAAAAGAATTCTCAGGCGGTTAGTCCTTTGAAATCTTTTGGCAAGTGGAAGAGGGAATGAAGAAAAAGAATAACACAAGTTTTTGGCCAATAAACTTTTCTTGAATAAAGAAAGTATTGAACAAAAACTCTTAGAATAATTCTTTGAATGAATGAAAGAAATTTGAAAGTTCTCTCTTTAAAATTCGTGCCATGGTCACATATTTATAGCCATTTGATGGCTCTTAAAAAAGCAAGTTAAAAGTTGTGACTTTTGGCAATTTCTTCAAAACTATTCACTTTTTAAAAGTTGTGACTCTTTTGAAAACTAGTCACTTTAAAAGTTGTGACTCTTCTGAAAACTAGTCACTTAAAGGTTGTGACTTTTGCAAAAATCTTCAAAAACAAGTCACTTTAAGAATTGTGACTTTTGGTAATTTATTTTTCAAAATAAGTCACTGGTAATCAATTACCATCATAGTGTAATCGATTACACATCAACAGATGTGACTCTTCATGTTTAAATTTGGAAATCAAAACGTTTAGAAATACTGGTAATCGATTACAAGTATTGTGTAATTGATTACACAAGTTTGAAATGATTTGAAAATGTTTTATCACAAATTGTGACTCTTGAAATTTTAAATCTAACATTTTAAAACATTGGTAATCGATTACATGCCCATGGTAATCGATTACTACTTTGTAAAACAGTTATAAAACTGTTTGGGCTTCGGGTAATCGATTATTGCCTTCTAGTAATCGATTACCAGAGAGTAAAAACTCTGAAAAATTCTTTTGGAAAAATTATGCTATTCAATCTTTTCTTTTGAAAAAATATTTTTTATACTTATCTTGATGTTTTTCTTGAAGTTCTTGCATATCTTGAGTCTTCTCTTGAATCTTCACTTGAATCTTGATTCTTGATTGAACAACTCTTTGATTCTTGATACTTGCTTGACTCTTGATTCTTGACTTGAGTCTTTGGCATCATCAAAATAAACTTGGAAAGCTTTGCTTCCACATTAAATTCAACACAACATAAGGAATCTTATCTGATAAGTTTCACGACTAGACATGACTTTTATGACAAAAATACAATAGGTGAACATGTTACTCCTGATTTTTAAGGTTTTCTTCTACTTTAATTTATTTGTAAGAATTTTATGGTTTAGGTTTCAGCCACAAAAAATAGCAATACAAAACTCAAAGGAACCTAAACTTAACACAATTCATGGTTCAAGAACAAGAATAAGAAATTTGAACCATAAAAATCAAATCTAGCTTTTGTAGCAATCTTAATCAGTGGAAATTCTAAAAAATCATGCTAGCAACATTCAACACAAGACATGTGAGGAGATACATGGAGAAAAATGAAGAAACAACAATGTAGGAGAAGGTAAAGTTGAAAATTAATGGAGGTTTAAGGAGCACCTACTTGAAACTCTTGTCATCTGATACCACTTCATGGAAGCTTTCTTGAGAAGCTTCTATGGAAGCTGGATCTTTGAGCTTCAATAAGGTCCTTCAATAGTGATTTTCAACCATGGAGTTTCAGCGGAAGATAAAGGAGAAGAGGAGAGAGGATGTGTCATCCACTAGAGAATAAGCAATGGAAGGAGAAGCTTCACCACTAAGAGAATGAGAATGAGAGAGGGAGAAAGTGGCATGGAAAATTGAAGGAAGAAAGGGAGAGAAGTGGAACTTTGAAGTGTATCTCACAAGTTTCTCATTCATAAAAGTTACAAAAAGTGGTACACATGCTTCTATTTATAGCCTAGGTAGCTTCCTTGACAAGCTTCCTTGGGAAGCTAGTGTTACACCTGTTCAATAGCTAAGCTCACCCCCATGCCAAAATACATGAAGGAAGAAAGCTTCCTTGAGAAGCTTCCTTGGGAAGAAAGTGTTACACCCCTCCAATAGCTAAGCTCACCCCCATGGGAACACGCATCCCTCCAATAGCTAAGCTCACCCCCCAAAATACATGAAAATACAAAAAAAAGTCCATACTATTGAGACTACTCAAAATGCCCTAAAATACAAGGCTAAAATCCTATACTACCAAGGTACCCTTAACTTGTAGGGTAGGGTGCGATTAATTTGTAGGGTACCATACGAACCTAAAATGGCCAAAATACAAGGCCCAAAAGAAGGAAAACTTATTCTAATGTTTACAAAGAAAAGTTGGCTCTTACATAGCCCATGGGCACAAAATCTACCTTGAGGCTCATGAGAACCCTAGGGCCTTCTCCTGCATCTCTTGCCCAACCTTCTTAGAGTCTTCTATCCAATGCTCTTGTGGGTTAGGATTGCATCAGACGAACCTTGGGTTAGACAAGCCTTTGGAGAAACGAGACTCACCAAGGGCGGACCTTGGGTATGACGAGCCTATGAGACTCACCAAGGACATACCTTGGGTTTGATGAGCCTTTGGAGATGCGAGACTCACCAAGGGTAGACCTTGGGTTTGACGATCTTGTGAGACTCAACAAGGGCGAACCTTGGGTTTGATGAACCTTTGGAGATATGAGACTCACCAAGGGCGGACCTTAGGTTTGATGAGCCTTTTGAGATGCAACCAGGAGCATGTTTGCCCTGTGTTTTCTTCGTTTTGTTGTTCTTGGGAAAAAAGCCTCGTTGTCGATGGTTCCCTGACTTCGACGGGGATCAAGGCGTTTGTGCCATATGTGAGTTGAAAAGGAGTTTCATTGGTCATTGTCTGAGGTGAACAATGATAAGCCCACAGTATACTGGGCTGCTCTTCTTTCCACATACCCTTAGACTCGTCGAGTCTAGTGCGCAGGGCCTTGAGGATAACTTTGTTGGCTGCCTCTACCTAACGATTAGTCTGAGGATGTTAACAGAGGTGACGAGGTGCTTGATGCCTAGCCTTGTCAGGAAGTCTTCGTAAGACTGAGCTTTGAATTGGGTGTTGTTGTTGGTGACAATGGTGTAAGGGAGGCCATACCTACATATGAGGTGTTTCTAGGTGAACTTCTCCACCTCATTGGCTGTGATTTATCATAATGGCCTTGCCTCTATCCACTTGTTGAAGTAGTCATTAGCGACTAATAAATATTTGACAGCTCTTGGGGCCTTTGGCAGTGGTCCTAGTAAGTCCATTCCCCATATGGCAAAGGGCCAAGGGGAGCCTAGGCTGTGGAGATTGTTAGAAGGGGTGCATAGAACATCAATGAATTCCTTGCATCTTCAGCATCGCTTGGTGAAGTCAGGGGTGTTTGCCCTGAGTGTTGGCCAGTAGTAGCTGTCACACACCACTTTGGTGGCAAGGGAGTGTCCCCTGGTGTGAAGGCTGCACATCTCTTCATGAAGCTCTCTTATGACATAGTCTGCTATTGGCTATTCAAGCATTTTAACAAGGGTATTGTCAAACCTCTTTTGAATAGTTTGCCATCAAGGATGACGTAGCAGCTAGCCTTCCATTTCAGGCGTCAGGCATTGTTCTTGTCTGATGGCAACACCCCTCGAATTAAAAAATTCTTATAGGGGTTATCCGGTCTGGTTCCACCTCTTCTCCAATTATAACTTCCTCGGTGTCTATGGTAGGGGTTGGGAGCGTCTCCTGGATGATAATCTAGAGGTGCTCGGTCTTTTTGGTGATGACCAGTTTGGAGAGCAAGTCTACTCTAGTGTTGCTTTCCCTAGGTATGTAGTACATCTCAAAGCATTCGAAATTGTCAATGAGAGTTTATACAATGTGATAGTGCTTGAGCAACATTGTTTCCTTAGTCGAGTATCTACTGGCAACTTGCCCCTGGACAAGCTATGGTCTATGTAGCATCATAGCTTTTTGGCCCCGACTTCTAGTTTTAGACCTACAATAAGCGCCTTGTACTTAGCCTAGTTGTTTGAGGCTTTGAAGTTGAGCTTAAGGGTTTTCTCTAGGGTGACATTGTTAAAGCCTTCAAGGATGATTCCTGCCTTACTTCCCTTCATGTTGGATGCACCGTCAACATAGAGGCTCCACCAGTCTCCGGTGGTTTGTTCGTTACTAGCAAATTTTGCCAGAAAGTCTGCCATGAATTATGTCTTTATGGGGACACAAGATTCGTACTAGAGATCGAACTCTAAAAGTTCTACGGATCATGCCACCATCCTTTCTATCAGTTCAAGTTTTCACAAGACTTGTTTGATGGGATAGTTCGTCTTGACTACTACTTGGTGACTCTAAAAGTATGGCCTGAGATGTCAGGATGAGTTACTGATTGCTATCACCACCTTCTCTATCATTTGGTAGCGCTTCTCGGTGCCATGAAGTATGCAGCTGGTGAAGTAGATGGGAAGTTGGTGTTTCCCTTCCTCTTGTATGAGGGCTGAGCTAACAGCTTTGTCAGCTACTTAGAGATATAGAAGTAAGGGTACTCCTGACCTAGGACTAGTGGTATGGCAATGGTCTTCTTGAAGGATAAGAAGACTTGTTTGCATGTTTCGTCTCATAGGAATAACTCGGTTTTCTTTAGCAGTTTGTAGAACAGCTTTGCTTTTTTGGCGAGCTTGGTGAGGAACTTGGACATGGATGCTAGTGTGCCATTCAGCTTCTGGACTTCTTGGATGTTGGTAGGATTGTGCATCTCCAATATGGCTATTCATTTGTCAGGGTTGGCTTTTATTCCCCGATGTGTGATCATGAAGCCTGGGAACTTGTCTCCGCCGACCTCGAAAGTGCATTTTCTGGGTTGAGGAGCATGTCATATTTGTGGATTTCTCCAAATACCTCTTCTTGGTTTGCCACATGTTAGACTATGCTATCGAATTTGATAACCATGTTGTAGACGTAGACCTCGACATTTCATTCGATTTGTTGTTTCAAAATCCAGTCCATCAATCTCTAGTATGTAGCGCTTGCATTTTTAAGGCCAAAGGGCATGACCATGTAGCAAAAGTTGGCATCTTCAATGATGAATGCCATTTTCTCCTCGTCTAGAGCATGCATCCGGATTTGATTCTATCTAAAGTAGGCGTCCAAGAAGCTTAGTACTTGGAAGTCAGACACTCCATTGACTAGCTTATTGATGTTGGGAAAAGGGTATGCATCCTTCGGACACGTCCTATTTAGATTGGTGTAGTTGGTGCAAATCCGCCATTTGTTGTTGGCCTTTTTGACCAAGACGACATTGGCGAGCTAGGTGGAATACTTGACTTCTCTGATGAAGTTGGCTTTGAGGAGCTTGTCCACTATTCTCTAACCATTTTGCGTCATTCTTCTCCCATCTTCCTCTTCTTCTATGATACCGGTTTGGCCTAGGGACAGATGGCGAGCTTAGGGCAGATAATGCTGGGGTGGATTCCCAACATGTCAGATGGATGCCAAGCGAATAGGTTTGCATTCCTATGTAGGACATTAGTTATATGTCTGTGCTGATGGCCGACGAGTTCATCAATAGGTTTTGTGCCTTTATCTTATGTGTCATTATGTGGATCTACATTGAATATGTTGTCCAGGCTGGTTTGGTAGACTGTCAGGGCTCAGATTGGAGACCTTCTGTCTACACTCATGACTTTATTGGAACCATCCGCTGTGGGATGAGGTTTGGAAAGCTCCCTGGTGGGAGGATAGGATGCCACTTTCAGGCTTTCCACGTAGCATTGTCGTGCCTACTTTTGATCTGCCTTGATAGTCATGATCTATCCTATCAAGGTAGGGAACTTTTGATCTATCTTCTTTTCCAAGCATTGTATCACAAACTTTTGATAAACCAATACTTAATTTCCCTCTTAATACAAGTTCCTTCCCAAAAAAGATATTTCCTTTAACCTTCAGTAAATTGATCAAAACTAGAATGAGAAAGAAAGATAAGATCAAGAGAAGATATGCACCGATTTTTATACCGGTTCACTCTTTATCTCTAGAGAAGCTAATCTAGTTAACTAATCCAACCCGAATTAGATTTTAACTATGCATATAGAATTCTTACAAGCACTCATAATCAATCTTAGTTGCTACCCCAGAAAAAGAGACTAAGACACCCAACCCTACGGTCCTTTGTGAATAAGAGCCTAAGAGAAACCAACCCTTAGCCCAAACTAGAAAAACCTATTCTAGCATGCCTTCAGAAATTCATGCATATGCTAACAAAGTGTAAAAACACATGAAAAATAGAGTCAAGACACAACCTCATCAATCATATGCAAGAACCTTCTTGAGTGAATAAGTGTCTTCTTGAATTCAAGAGAAATTTACAACTCACTTTTCACCATGAGATCTTCAAAAATGAAGTTTAGAAGTTATGAGTCACACTTTTTCTATGCACTTAATCTTCTATCTTCCTTTCACTTATTTTTCACACTTTTCTTTCCACAAAGTGAGAAAACAAACTGGCTATTTATAGAGAAAACAATTATAACCATATGTAATGGATTAAATATTCAATGCAATTTATTATTTCGAATAAGTAATCGATTATATTATCATTTCAACCAATTAAAGTGTTCTTACCAAATTCTGGAAAACTTTCAAGAACAATGTAGTCGATTAGATTCTTGATGTAATCGATTAAAGTGTTCTTGATCCCTTCCAGGAACAGTTTTAAGAACAAGGTAATCGATTTAAGCAAAGACTTTTAAAAAAATGTTACTCCCCTATCTCTAACAATCTCCCCCCTTTTGGCTTTGATGATGCCAAACTTGAATTTCCATTTGAGTGCATTTGGAGAGTCTTGAGAGTAAAGACTTTTCTTAGAAGAACTTGAAAGTTTCTGAACACTAAGAGAAGAATGAATTCATATCTTCATCATCATTAAGTAGAGATTTATACGAATGTTTGTATGCAGTGCACTAATCTAATGCAATGCTAATGCAATTTTTCTCCCTCTACATAAGGCTAATGCAATACATAATGCTAATTCAATTTTTCTCCCCCCTTTTCGCATAAAAAGGCCAAAAAGTCGCAATATTCATAGAATAAATAGACAAACATATGAAGTGAACTGGGAAAATATCATAGCATTTCATTCATTAAAACATTACAACTTAATCACTAAACTACTATAAGATACCATAACTTCTTAATTAAACAAAGACACATAAACATAGTTAAACATAATCAGAATTGACAAACAGACAACAAAAACAAGCACTTAAAACACAACTAAGCTTCATCCTCATCGGGGTTAAGGAGGTTGGTAAGGGTCAGCCTAGTTTCTATGTTTTCCAGCCGAGTGGTTTTATTTTCTAGCGAATTGTGAACTTCAGCTGAGTGTTTTCGATGGAGGTGAAGCATAACTTCCATCTTCTGAATCATAAGTGACTCAAAAGGACTATATTGATGTGCAGGCTCTCGTGGAGCTTCAGCTTCAATATCTTCATCCATCTATTCCAAATTTTCGACTGCTGGCTCTTCATCAGTTATCCATTCATGGTCAACAAACCTCATTCCAAGCTTTTTGAGATTCCATTCGGTAATCTCACTAGATGCTTTGGTAAAGTCCACAATCTCATTAGAGACATCGACATTGAAGTAGTCAATGAATCTTGAGACAAGTACTACATAAGGAAATTCATAATCCACCAGGCGATGACTTTTCAACATAATGTTTTCGATCAGCCGTACCCAATTCATCTTGATACCTGATTTCAGACCATAAACAATCTGCAGGTCATCATCTATTACCTGAGCGTGATTACTTGACCTCAGAGTGAGAATGTAGGTAATGAGGTAGACTAATATTTTGTCCTTTGCATTCAATCCACTAACTCCTAAGCGATTCCTCAAGTTCCTTGTTGGATTAAGAAGCATTCCCCTATAGGTCTATATCTTGCTGTACCCATCAGCCGTTTCATTGAACTTGCGGACTCCACCCTAAAAAAGATGATGGAACTCACAAACCAACAAGGGGACAGGGTGAATTGGTTTTCAAAACAAAATAAACTTTCAAAACCAGAGTTACAAACACTTCTTTTGCGCGGATCATATCACAAAACTTTGATAAACCAAACTTAATCAATACTAAATCAATCACTCTTTACACTGTATCCTTTGTTAAAGTTATTTCTTTCAAAAAGATATTTTCTTGAATCTTTAGTAAATATATTAAGACCAGAATGAGAAAAAAATAAGATCAAGAGAAGAAGTACACAACTTTTTATACCAGTTCACTCTTTATCACCAGAGAAGCTAATCCTGTTATCTAATCCAACCCTGATTAGATTTTCACTATGCATATAGAACTCTTACAAGTAATCGCAAGCAATCTTAGTTCCTACCCCAGAAAAAAAGACTTAGGCATCCAACCCTAGGGTCCTCTGTGAATAAGAGCCTAAGAGAAAGCTACCCTTAGCCCAAACTAGAAAAACTTATTCTAGCATACCTTCAGAAATTCACACACAAACAAGTAATGTGTAAAACCATTCACGAAAAACTAGAGTAAAAGATAAACATAACCTGATCAATCCTTTCTGCAAAACCTTGCTTGACTGAATGAGGTGTCTTCTTGAACTCAACAAAGTATCACAACTCACTTATCACAAAATGATCTTCATAATGAAAAGATTAGAAGTTGTGTGTCATTATTTCTAAGTACTTTTCTTCTCTTCTTTCACTTATATCAGCTCATGCAATTTCACACTTAATGATCTTGTGTGTAGAAGTGAGAACACAAGGTGGCTATTTATAGAAAAAACAATTATAATTACATGTAATCAATTAAATCTATAATGTAATCGATTAATTCAACGAAGTAATTGATTAGATTATCTTTTTAATCGATTAAAGTGTTTGTCCCAAAAACTAGAAACAACTCAAGAATAATATAATCGATTAGATGCTCAACGTAACTGATTAACATGTTCTTAATCACTTCTGAAACACTTATAGAAAGGGAAGTAATCGATTATATCACATGGTAATCGATTAAAACAGAGACTCCTGAGTAAATCAATCATTGTCTCAAGCACAACTATGTAATTGATTATGATAAGGCTGTAATTGATTAAACCGACACGAGACAACTTTGCAAGCTTAAAACAACTTGTGTAATCAATTATTATAAGGCTGTAATTGATTAAAACAAAGATTTTTGCCTACTGAAGAAATTTCCTAACTTTAAAAGATGACTTACGATGTAAATAACCGGTTGAAACTTTATTTTACATTGGTAAACCGAGATTACGGCACAAACGATCGGTTGAAACTTTGTTTTACAATGATAAAGTGAGATCACTGATGGTAGAAGAATGAAGATGAAGATGTGAAAAAGCAAAAGGAGACCACTAAGGGTGCATAGAGTGAAGTCAAAACTTCAAAAACAAAAACTAATCGGTCGATGAACAAAGAACAAACAAAGAACGGTGAAGAACGATATAGGAATCAATCATGAAAGCGATTCAGAAGCACTTTGGCCTCGTTTTTTCTTCTTCTTTCTCCTTCTTCTCACTAATTTCACTAAAATGCTCTCAATATATGAAGTTGAACCCCTTCCTTCAGCCCCCTCATGCCTATTTATAGGAAATTAGGGGAGGAGGTTGAACAGCAGCTCGCCTAAGCGAGCTATTGCTTTAACCTGAAGTAACCTTGCTCACCCAGGCGAGATGGTTACTTCACTTCTAAGTTTCCTAGTGGACTCAGGGGTCTGGAAATGACTCCAAATGACCCTTTTACCCTCCTTCTTGGGTATTTTTTGTATTCTTTCCTGAAACGTCGAAAAACCTCTCGGATTGCACGACAACTGGTGTTAAGCAGCTCAATTTGGCTAGCAAGAATCAAAATGTTTGCAACTGATCATCCCCGGACAAAGTTAGGGTCTGACAATACCTTATATGCCTTACTATGCAATGAATAACCAAGAAAGAAGGCCTCATCAACCTTTGCATGAAATTTTCCAAGAGTTTCTTTATTGTTGTTTAAAATGAAACACTTGCAACCAAAAACTCTTAGGTGAGAAATGTTTGGTTTTCTTCCTTTGTACAGTTCATAAGGATTTTTCTTCAAAATAAGTCTAATAAGTACTTTGTTCAAGGTGTAACAAATAGTATGTACAACATCAACCCAAAAGTCATTAGGTAGCCTTGTTTCATTTAGAAGGGTTCTTGCACCTTCTTCAAGGGATCTATTTTTCCTCTCTACAACACCATTATGTTGAGGTGTTCTTGGGGCAAAAAAATTATGGTAAATTCCATTTTCTTCACAAAAGTTTTCAAAAGACTCATTTTGAAATTCACCTCCATGATCACTTTTAATTGAAACAATGTTGAGACCTTTTTCATTTTGAATCACCTTGTAAGTTTGCGAAAAGCATCAAAAGCTTCATTTTTGGTTTTCAAAAACTAAGTCCAAGTGAACCTTGAGTAATCATCTACTATTACTAAGCCATAGTAATTTCCACCCAAACTCATAGTTCTAAAGGGACCAAATAAATCAATGTGAAGTTGTTCAAGGGGTTTTCTAATACAAACAAAATTTTTTCTTTGAAAAGAGTTTTAACTTGCTTCATTTTTTTACAAGCTTCACACAATTTATTTTTCTCAAACTTGAGTTTTGGATGACCAATTTTGAGGTACTTCCTAACTAGATTATTTAGATGATGCATGTTAATGTGTGCAGTCCTACGATGCCACAACCAAGAATCATCTATTGTACTTACCAAACAAATCAACTCATGAAATGATGCATGTTCAACATTTAACATATATATATATATATATATATATATATATATATATATATTACCTATTATCTTTCAATGTGGAAAACTTTACATGGCTTCACTTATAAGACAAATAATTTTTGTTGAATTCAATTTTGAAGCCTTTGTCACAAATTTGACTAATGCTTAGGAGGTTATGCTTTAGTCCATCCACATATAGAACATTCTTTATTTGAGTTTTGTGTTGATTTCCGATATTTCTCTCCCATTATTTTTCATGTTATTATCTACAAACGTGACGTATCCTCCATTTTTTTTACACAAAGTTAGAGAGTTTGGACTTGTCTTCTGTCATGTGCCTAGAGCAGCAACTATCCAAGTACCATAGTAAATCCCTTGCTTTTAGGCACACCTATAAGACAAAATCAATTAGACATAGGTGGTACCCAATTTAAGTTGGGTCCAATGGGGTTAATCTGCACAGATAAATCTTTTGGAATCCACATACATTTTCCTCTTGAAACATCAAATCTTATAACATAGCATGTATATGAAGTGTGACCCTTTTTCATGCAATAATGACGTGTTTTTGCATTTCTTTTAGAATACACCATGTTCCTCTTTTTGGAGACCTTGTTTGGGTTCACCCCTTTCAAGGATACAAATGGAGTTTTCTATGAAAACGTGGTTTGCTTGTTATACCCCAAGCCGATCTTATCTGTAGTATGCTTTTGCACGCTGAGCATGTGATTAAGGTCACTCTAATGTGCCATCATTTTCTTCTATTTTCTAAACCCTTTTTGCACCATTTTAATTATTGATTGGTCTTAATTGTCAATTAATTAGGGAGTTTTATTATTTGGGCTCATTTAGCTAATTTGATGTTTTTAATCTAATTTCAGGAATTAATGAAACATTGGGCTTAATTTGGATTTTAGTTGTGGACTTGAAGAGGGCAAATAAAGCAGCGCTTACCTTAGTTAATTTCTAATTAGGAAATTTCGCAATTTTATTTTATGTTGTTCAGTGTTTATTTCGTTTTGGGCCAGAGTATTGTAATAGGGCCCAGTGACTTTGAGTGACTCCTTTTAAATAGCTGCCTTGGGATTCATGCAAGGCATTCTATTCTGCTATTTTCATTATTCAGAGCTTTGGTTTTAGGCTTTCACGTTTTTCTGTTCCCTCGTTACAATTTTCGTTCTTAATGCAAATTTCCGTTTTCTGCTTCTAATTACGAGTTCATTCGTGCTTCTTCTTCTACTTTCATTTACGTTTCTGTTCATTTACGTTTCTGTTCATTTATGTTTCTGTTTCATGTTTCATTTGCGTTTTCTGTTTGAATCCATGGAAGGCTAGATTTTCTGGTGTTGTTTCCTTTTGATGACGAAGCCCAACTCTCTTTGAGGTTTCGCTTGTAATGTGGGTTCCTGGCAGTTTTCCCTTCACCAGTTATCCCAATTTCGTGAATATTAATCAGTGCACACTTCGTGTTCGATTAATTGCCTCTGAGCCTAACTTGCGTTCATGCTTAATGGACGAAGGGCTAACTGGTGTATGTGGTGCCTAATCACGTATTGAAAACCCTAAGTTGATTTTCGCTTAGTAAATTGAAACAGAGTTGGATTAAGTGGTTGACTGTTAGGACGAATTTTCCATAACCCAGGATAAGAGAATGGCTTCTGAATCAGAGGAAACAACCCGTTTTTAATATTAGTATTTTCGTATTCCAGTTTACTTGTTCTGCTCTTTAATTACCAAACAACCAAAGCCCCCCCCCCCCCCCAATTGTTACTGTTACTGCAAGTATATTATGAACATTTGGTTTGTCACTGCTCGTTGGGAAACGACCTAGGATCACTTCCTAGTTACTGCATTTTCATGTTTATTTGATTCGGGTACGGCCTCGATCAAATTTGGCGCCGTTGCCGGGGAGCAGTGTCCAAAGGTTCATAATAGCTAGCTAGTGTTGTGTGTTTAATCCTTCCGTGTTTTATGTTTAATTGTTAGTATTGTGTTAGTATGTGTGTTAATGTTGTTTAGTGTCCTGGTATTTTGTTTAATGTGTGTTCTGTTTCAGTTTTCCCATTAAGCATTTCCCCTTTTTCAGTCTTGGGTGTTTTGCTGTGAAGAGTGTGCTTGCGGCAAAAACAGAGTAGTAGTAGAAATCAATTAGAGACGGATTTTAGCGACCACCCATGCTGAATTATTTGAGATTTTTTGTTTTAGTAGCTAGGGTTGTTATTTTTGGCTGAATTTTTTTGTGGTAACTTCTTTTAATCCATATTTTATGGGAAAAATAGCTAGAGCCTTTAGTTTGGTCAGATTTGAAAGTTCCAAAAAACTAGCAAATTTTGTGTTTGTCAAAACTTCAAACGGCCATAACTTTTGCTCCGGTTATCAGAATCGCAATTATTATATATGCATTTGGGGTAGAAAAAAATTTCCTACGCCGTGGCAGCCTGCCATAGGCCGGTTGAGGTCTCCATCGTCCAAAAAAAGCGATTCTGTCAAAAGTTTTTTATTTTTCAAGTTTTATTCACTTATTTTTCTTAACTTACCATTTTTAGCTTTCATAGTTAGACTTTGAATTTTTGTCTGAAATTTTTTGTGCTATCTTCTCATCATTTTATAAGGTTGCTCACAAAATTTCAAGTCATTTGGATATCATTTGAGGGTAGCTGTAGTTCAAACCTACACCTTTATTTACATGATAAGGCAACTAGTTGTGTGCATGCTGAATGTAGTGTATGACTAGAGGCAATCCATCTGACTTACAACCCTTTGATCCTGAGATAGATAGGACATTTCATAGATTAGTTAGGCATCATTTTATACCTTTTGATCATTCTGAGCATTCCATTACTGGTGAAGCTGTGCATTCTGTTATTGGTGATTTTGAACATCCTGATCTTGAGCATTCTGATTCTGAGCATTCTGATTTTGCACATTCTGAGAATATGGCACAACCTCCACCCCGTGAGAGGACTCTAAGGGAAATGGCTGCACCTGATTTCACCTACGAAAGCTTGTGCATCTAATACCCTGATGAGGATGTCCCATATGTTCTTAAAACTGGACTGATTCATTTGCTTCCAAAGTTTCATGGCCTTGCAGGTGAAGACCCATACAAACATTTGAAAGAATTTCACATTGTCTGCTCCACCATGAAACCCCCAGATGTCCAAGAGGATCACATATTTCTGAAGGCTTTTCCTCATTCATTAGAGGGAGTGGCAAAGGACTGGCTGTATTACCTTGCTCCAAGGTCCATCATGAGCTGGGATGACCTTAAGAGAGTATTCTTAGAGAAATTTTTCCCTGCTTCCAGGACCACAGCCATCAGGAAGGATATCTCAGGTATTAGACAACTCAGTGGAGAGAGCCTGTATGAGTACTGGGAGAGATTTAAGAAACTATGTGCCAGTTGCCCCCACCATCAGATTTCAGAACAACTTCTTCTCCAATATTTTTATGAAGGACTCAGTAATATGGAGAGAAGTATGATAGATGCTGCCAGTGGTGGAGCCCTTGGAGACATGACTCCTGCTGATGCCAGAAATTTAATTGAGAAGATGGCCTCCAACTCCCAGCAGTTTAGCGCCAGAAATGATGCCATAGTCATTAGAGGAGTGCATGAGGTAGCTACAAACCCATCTGCATCATCTGAAACTAAGAAGCTTGAAGGCAAACTGGATGCATTGGTTAACTTGGTAACCCAGCTGGCCTTGAATCAGAAATCTGTACCTATCGCAAGGGTTTGTGGTTTGTGCTCCTCTGCTGACCACCATACAGACCTTTGCCCTTCCATGCAGCAACCTGGAGCAATTAAGCAGCCTGAAGCTTATGCTGCAAATATTTACAATAGACCTCCTCAACCTCAGCAGCAAAATCAACCACAGCAGAGCAATTATGACCTCTCCAGCAACAGATACAACCCTAGATGGAGGAATCACCCTAACCTCAGATGGTCCAGCCCTCAACAACAACAACAGCAGCCTGCTCCTTCCTTCCAAAATGTTGCTGGCCCAAGCAGACCATACATTCGTCCACCAATCCAACAACAGCAACAACCCCAGAAACAGCCAATAGTTGAGGCCCCTCCACAACCTTCCCTCGAAGAACTTGTGAGGCAAATGACTATGCAGAACATGCAGTTTCAGCAAGAGACCAGAGCCTCCATTCAGAGCTTAACCAATCAGATGGGACAATTGGCTACCCAATTGAATCAACAACAGTCCCAGAATTCTGACAAGCTGCCTTCTCAAGCTGTCCAAAATCCCAAAAATGTCAGTGCCATTTCATTGAGGTCGGGAAAGCAATGTCAAGGACCTCAACCCGTAGCACCTTCCTCATCTACAAATGAACCTGCCAAACTTCACTCTATTCCAGAAAAAGGTGATGACAAAAATTTACCTAAAAATTTCTGTGCAGGTGAATCTTCTTCAATAGGTAATTCTGATTTGCAGAAGCAGCACATTCCCCCTCTTCCATTCCCTCCAAGAGCAGTTTCCAACAAAAAAATGGAAGAGGCAGAGAAAGAGATCTTGGAAACGTTTAGAAAAGTAGAGGTAAACATACCTCTGTTGGATGCAATAAAGCAAATTCCAAGATATGCCAAATTCTTAAAGGAGCTGTGCACTAATAAGCGGAAGCTTAAAGGAAGTGAACGGATTAGCATGGGCAGAAATGTCTCCGCATTGATTGGTAAATTTGTTCCTTAAATTCCTGAAAAATGCAAAGATCCAGGTACATTCAACATACCTTGTATCATAGGGAATAGTAAGTTTGACAATGCCATGCTAGATTTAGGAGCTTCTGTTAGTGTTATGCCTCTGTCTATTTTTAATTATCTATCTCTAGGCCCCTTGCAGTCAACTGATGTGGTAATTCATTTAGCTAATAGAAGTGTTTCCTACCCTGTTGGTTTCATAGAAGATGTCTTAGTTAGAGTTGGTGAACTGATTTTCCCTGTTGATTTTTATATTTTGAATATGGAAGATGGATTTTCTCAAGGATCAGTTCCCATCATTCTAGGCAGACCCTTTATGAAAACTGCTAGAACTAAGATAGATGTTTATGCAGGCACACTGTCCATGGAGTTTGGTGATATAACTGTTTATTTTAATATTCTGGATGCTATGAAATACCCATCTGAAGATCTTTCTGTATTTCGTGCTGAAATAATTGACCATGTTGTTGATGAATACATGACTGATCTTTACTCTAATCTGCATGCCTCTCACTCTTCATGCATTGAGTATGAAATTGTACTTGATCATATGTCTGAATTTGATGCTGAGAGTGAATCTGAGAGTGATATTGATTGCATGCCTGGTGGTGGTGTTTTACCTCTTGAGATTGATTTTATAGAGTCAGATAGGACTAACCATGTTTCAGGAAGTACACATACCTCTGACTTTCTTTATGAGGTAAAGGCTGAGAAACCATCCCCTTCCACCACTGTCCAGCCGACCACACCAGAATTGAAGCCTCTGCCATCAAATTTAAAATACGCTTACTTGGATGATAGCAAGAGTTTTCCAGTGATTATATCTGCCTCCCTTGCTGATGAGCAAGAGGAGAAGTTGTTGTCAGTTCTCAAGAAGCATAAGAAGACTATAGGCTGGACCCTGGCGGACATTCCTGGTATTAGCCCATCCACATGTATGCATCGAATAAATTTAGAGGATGGAGCTAAACCAGTAAGACAACCATAGAGAAGACTCAACCCGGTGATTCTTGATGTAGTGAAGAAGGAGATAACCAAGCTTTTGCAAGCTGGAATCATTTATCCTATCTCCGATAGCCAATGGGTGAGTCCCGTCCAGGTAGTCCCGAAGAAGACTGGCCTCACAGTGATCAGAAATGAGAAGGAGGAGCTGATTCCTACTCGGGTGCAGAACAGTTGGAGAGTCTGCATTGACTATAGGAGGCTGAACCAGGTTACCAAAAAGGACCATTTTCCCCTGCCATTCATTGACCAGATGCTTGAACGCCTGGCAGGTAAATCCCACTACTGTTTCTTTGATGGTTTTTCTGGTTATATGCAAATTACTATTGCTCCTGAGGATCAGGAAAAGACCACATTCACCTGCCCCTTCGGCACTTTTGCTTATAGAAGGATGCCTTTCGGCCTGTGCAATGCCCCTGGTACCTTCCAGCGGTGCATGATTAGTATTTTCAGTGATTTTTTAGAAAATTGCATAGAGGTGTTTATGGATGATTTCACTATATATGGATCCTCTTTTGATGGTTGTTTGAATAGTTTGGAAAAAGTTTTGAATAGATGCATTGAAACTAACCTTGTTCTAAATTTTGAAAAATGTCATTTTATGGTTGAGCAAGGTATAGTTTTAGGCCACATTATTTCCAATAAGGGTATTGAAGTAGATCCTGCAAAAATTTCTGTTATTTCATAATTGCCTTACCCCTCTTGTGTGCGAGAGGCGCGATCTTTTCTTGGTCATGCAGGATTCTACAGGCGCTTTATAAGGGATTTTAGCAAAGTAGCCCTTCCATTGTCCAACTTGTTGCAAAAGGAGGTGGAGTTTGACTTTAATGACAGATGCAAAGAGGCTTTTGATTGCCTCAAAAGAGCGCTGACTACCACCCCCATCATCCAGGCACTCGACTGGACAGCCCCTTTTGAGCTTATGTGTGATGCATCAAATTATGCATTGGGGGCTGTCCTTGCTCAGAAAATTGATAAATTGCCCAGGGTGATATATTATGCTTCTAGGACTTTAGATGTTGCCCAAGCAAATTTTACTACTACTGAGAAAGAGCTTCTAGCCATAGTTTTTGCTCTTGAAAAATTTCGATCTTATTTGCTTGGTACTCGCATTATTGTTTATACTGACCATGCAGCTCTAAAGTACTTGTTGAAGAAGGCTGATTCTAAGCCTAGGTTGATCTGATGGATGCTCTGGCTCCAAGAGTTTGACTTGGAGATCCGTGATAGGAGTGGAGCACAAAATCTAGTTGCAGATCATTTAAGTCGGATCGAACGTGTATCTGATGCAGATTCACCTATTCGGGATGACCTATTCGGGATGATTTCCCGGATGATCATTTGTATATACTGTATAGTATTTCTGACTCTCTTTCTACTCCCTGGTTTGCTAATATTGTCAATTATTTAGTTGCTTCTGTTTTTCCTCCCTTAGCATCTAAAGCCCAAAAAGATAAAATTAAAAGTGATGCTAAGCATTTTATTTGGGATGACCCCTACTTGTGGAAATTGTGCAGTGATCAGGTCATTAGACGGTGCATTCCAGATCATGAGACTGACTCAGTCCTGCAGTTCTGTCATTCTTCCGCACCGGGAGGTCATCTGGGTGTTCAAAGGACAGCTCGCAAAGTGCTTGATTGTGGTTTTTATTGGCCCACCATCTTTAAAGATGCGTGGAAGATCTGCAGCACTTGTGAGCAGTGTCAGAGAGCAGGAAATACACTTACATGGCGACAACAAATGCCTCAGCAACCTATGCTATTATGTGAGGTGTTTGATGTCTGGGGTATAGATTTCATGGGTCCTTTTCCTGTCTCTTTTGGTTATGTTTACATTCTCCTTGCAGTTGACTATGTTTCAAAATGGGTGGAAGCCAAGCCCACTAGAACTAATGATGCTAAAGTTGTCGCAGACTTTGTCAGGTCTAATCTGTTTTGCAGGTTTGGAGTACCTAAAGCAATTGTTAGTGATCAAGGAACCCATTTTTGCAACAGGACAATGCATGCCCTGCATAAAAAGTACGGGGTGGTACACAGGGTATCCACACCATACCACCCCCAGACTAATGGACAGGCAGAAATTTCTAACAGGGAAATCAAGAGAATTCTAGAGAAGATTGTGCAGCCAAGCAGGAAAGATTGGAGTACCAGGCTTGATGATGCTCTCTGGGCACATCGAACTGCCTACAAAGCACCCATAGGAATGTCTCCTTATCGGGTTGTCTTTGGAAAGGCATGTCATCTTCCAGTGGAAATTGAGCACAAAGCATACTGGACAGTGAAGACTTGCAACTTCTCTATGGATCAAGCTGGCGAGGAAAGGAAGTTGCAACTGAGTGAGTTAGATGAAATCCGCCTAGAAGCCTACGAGAATGCCAAGTTCTACAAAGAAAAGACCAAGAAGTTCCATGATAGTATGATAGTTAAAAAAGACTTCGTGGTTGGGCAAAAAGTGTAATTGTATAATTCTAGGCTTGGACTCATGAGTGGTAAGTTGAGGTCTAAGTGGATTGGTCCTTTTGTTGTTACTAATGTTTTTCCTTATGGTACAGTTGAGATCAAAAGCGACTCCACAAACAAGAGCTTCAAGGTCAACGGACATCGACTTAAGCCATTCCTCACGAACCCTTCTTTAGTGGACGTAGTGGTGGAAGAGACTTCCTTACTCCACCCTACTCTTCCTCCACCATGACTTAGGGAGTTTTTCTTTTCCTATCTCCTTCTTTGCTTTTATTACACTTGTCTGATTCTCTTTGATGATTTAATTGTTTTTAATCTTTTAATTGTGCTACATTGAGGACAATGTGTTGTTTAAGTATGGGGGGAGTGTTCTTTGGTTTTGCTAGTTTTGTTGGTTTTGTTAATTTGTTAGTTGTGTTAATTTGTTAATGTTGTTAGTTTCGTCGGATTTTCAGTTTAATATTTTGGGTCAATTTTGTGTGCACGTACGAATTTGCATGTTTTTCTTTGAATTATAGGATATGTTCAAGAAATGGGTAATTGTTTTGAAAACAAAAGTTCTTGACATTTTGTGACTTGAAATCCTTGATTCTTCTCTACATGTCATGATAGTTTTGAAAGCTCAATTTGAAAGTGATGAGTTTACCTTTGTGAGAATGTGAGCCATCCATCATCATAATCATTTGGTGTGTTTTGCCCCATTGATTGCTTGCACAATAGCCTTGGCTTGATTCTTGTTGATGCGTCCTAATTCAGAGGAAACAACCCATTTTTAATATTAGTATTTTCGTATTCCAGTTTACTTGTTCTGCTCTTTAATTACCAAACAACCAAACCCCCCCCCCCCCAATCGTTACTGTTACTGCAAGTATATTATGAACATTTGGTTTGTCACTGCTCGTTGGGAAACGACCTAGGATCACTTCCTAGTTACTGCATTTTCATGTTTATTTGATTCGGGTACGGCCTCGATCACACTCTTTCCTTTGTTTAATTTCCAAACAGATCTTTAAGATAGGAAGCTCAATTTGTAATTTCATACATTCAGCATAGTGATCCTTTTTTAAATTTTCAAACTTAGTTTGCAAAAACTTGTAATCATCCATGTTAAAGGAAGTAGAGGTATCATCACAACCAGTGGCTTCACATCTTGAAACAAGCTTTTCATTTTCTTGCTTCGATACATTCAACTCACCTTGTGTTGAAGCCAATTTAGTGATGTGTAATTTCAGTTCGCTTTTTAGCTTTTTGTTTAAAATAGCAAGCCTTTGAGCTTCCTCGTGCATTTCATTAAATGCTTCTAAAAGTTCTTCAAAATCAGGATTTACCTCAATTTCTTCATCTGTTGATGGATCATTCATGGACTTTGTCATTAAGCATACATTAGCAATTTCTTCATCACTTGAAGAGTTGGAGGTTGGTGACGCACTATCTTACCAAGCTATGTAGACTTTCTTTTGTTTTCTGTCCTTTTTTCCTTTCTTATCACCAACATGTTTTCTAAGGTAGATAGGACACTCAGATTTTATATGACCTTGCTTACAACATGTGCAGTTGTTGTTGTTGTTCTCAGTCTTGGAGGATTTGGAGAATTTTCTGTCCTTGCTTTTCCCGAGAAATTTTCCAAATTTTATTACCATCAAATTGAAGTTCTCTACATCTTCCTCATTGCTAGAACTATCTTTGTATTCTTCCCTTGAGAAGTCGAATTTTAGTGCAATTCCTTTCCTTTTTTTCTGTTTCTTCTGCATAAAATTGTTGAGTAAGTTCATGTTCATAGGCAAGCAATTTACTGAAGAGAGTTTTCATTGTCATTGTAGCTAGATTCTTGGATTCCTTGATTGTTGTAATCTTTGGTTCCCAAGTTCTTCTAAGACAATTTAAAATCTTGATGTTCAACTCTTAATCTTCAAACATTTTTCCTAGACCAAGGAGATGGTTCACAAGATGAGTGAATCTTTTTTGAAGTTCTGAAATGGTTTCCCCATTCATCATTTGGAACGCTTTATATTCAAATACAAGAGTGTTCCTTCTTGCTCTTCTCACATCCGTTGTGCCTTCATGAGTGACTTCAAGCATATTCCAAATTTCTTTTTCACTTTTGCACCTTGCAGTACGAAGGAATTCATCAGAAGATAAACCAGAAGTTAAAATGCTTTTAGCTTTTTTATCATCTTGCACTTTTTTCTCACCATCTCTCATTTTATCACATTCTTTAGGTAATAATTCACCCTTCAATTCTTTAGTAGCAATGAAAGGACCTTTAATGATGGCATTCCATGCACCAAGATCAATTGATTGAATAAAGATTTTCATTCTCTTTTTCCAAAAAGAAAAATGTTCACCCTCAAACAAATGAGGTCAATCCAAAGATGTGCCCTCTTTGAAAGTGATATGTTTTGAGCCCATCTTTAAGAAAAACTTTGATCTTGAGTTACAAAAAACTTTTGTATGGATTGTATCACAAACACATATATGAATCAAACATAATCAATACTTAGTCAATCATTCCTTAAACATGATCCTTCATTACCATCCTTTCTTTTACAAATATAAAACTTGAAACTTTACAAAAAACTTGATTAATAGTTGAATGAGATAAAAAGATCAGATCAAGAGAAGAAAGACACAATCTTTTTATACTAGTTCACTCTCTATTACTAGAGAAGCTAATCTAGTTATCTAATCCAAAACCAAATATAGATTTTCACTATGCATCAAGAATCCTTACAAGCAATCATAACCAATCTACAATTCCCACCCCAAAAAGGAGACTAAGGCACCTAACACTAAGGTCCTTTGTGAATATAAGCCTAAGAGAACTCTACATTTAGTCTAAACTAGAAAACGTATTCTAGCATGCTTTAAGCGATTCATGCATAACCAAAAAGATCGTGTAAAACCATACAAAAAATGACTAAGAGATACAAGCTGACCAATCTTTCCACAAAAACCTTGTTGGATTAAGGAGGTGATCTTCTTCAACTCAAAAGACGCAACTCACTTCCAAGAAAAAAATATCTTCATAACCAAACAATTTAATAAGTTGAGTTACTATAAAGCACTTTTCTTCTCTTCTCTTATTCACTAATGACAGCACGAGATCTTTCTCATTCAAAGGCTAGTGGGTTATTTTCGAGATGTGTTGAGTATTCTCTTGATCTCTTGATGTGTTTTTGTAGGGAACACAAGCTGGTTATTTATAGAGAAAACAGTTATAACTGTCTATAATTGATTAATTCATTGAAGTAATTGATTAGATTATCTAAGTAATCGATTAAAGTGTTCTTCCCCACATCTGGAAATAACTCAAGAACAATGTAATTTATTAGATGCTCTAAGTAATTGATTAAAGTGTTCTTGTTTACCTCTGAAGAACTAAACGAGAGACAAGTAATTGATTAATCCACTTGGTAATTGATTAAAGCAGAGACTCCTGAATAAATTAGTCATTGTCTTAAACAACAAGGTAATCGATTAAACTGATACGATACTCAACTCTTCAAGCTTCAGACAAACTTGATGTAATCGATTACGACAACCATGTAATCAATTAAAATAGAGAGTTTTTGCCTCTTGAAGAAACTTTTCTAACTTAGAAATGTTTCTTCAGACTAACCATGATGATGCATGATGCAATATATATATATATATATATATATATATATATATATATATATATATATATATATATACATATGTACTAAGATTCAACAATTAAGATAACAACTAATACAAATGCCACTCAAAGAATTTAGGCATGTAAAAGTCAAAACATCTTTAAAACTTCTTCAAGCTCTTCCTTGAGCTTCAATCTTTAGCCTTTAGGTTGTTCACCATGCTGCTCCCTCTATCTCTAACACTAATCGATTACCTAATTGAATTAATCGATTACCTTTTAGATTTAATCGATTATAGACGGTTATAACTATTTTCTCTATAAATAACCAGTTTATGTTCTCTTCTAAACAAGTACGAAAACAATGAAATAAGCTTTTGAATGAGCTAAGATCACGTGTTGTTATTAGATAAAGAAAAAAGAGAAGAAAAGTTCTTAGAAAAAGTAACTCACACCTCCAAATCTTGACTCTTGGTTTTCGTGTATGGCTTTACGCATTTTTTTGTTTGTGCATGAATCACTTAAGGCATGCTAGAATAGGTGTTTCTAGTTTGGGCTAAGAGTAGCGTTCTCTTAGGCTCTTATTCACAAAGTGATGCAATCCTACCCCCCAAGGGCATTGGATAGAAGACTCCAAGAACATTGGGTCAAAGATGCAAGAGAAGGCCCTAGGGTTCTCATGAGCCTTAGGGTAGATTTTGGGCACATGAGCTAAGTATGAACCCACTTATATTTGTACATATTATATTAAGGTTTCATTAATTTTGGGTCTTGTATTTAGGGCTCCATGATGTAGGTAGGGTACCCTAGAAATATAGGATTTTTCAGCCCTTGTATTTTAGGGCACTTAGACTAGTTTTTGTATTAGGGTTAGTTTTGTAATTTCACGTGCACTAAGTGTTGGATCGAGTGGCCTCAGAATAATTAAGAAGGGGGGTTGAATTAATTATTCCTAAACCTTTACTAATTAAAAATTACTCTTTTAAGGCTTTTACTTATGTTGTTAAGAGAATATGGAGTAGAAGAGAAACTTAACAGAAAGTAAAAGCGGAAATTAAATGCACAGCGGAAAGTAAAAGAGTAGGGAAGAAGGAAACAAACACACAAGAGTTTTTATACTGGTTCAGCAACAACCCATGCCTACATCCAGTCCCCAAGCGACTTGCGGTCCTTGAGATTTCTTTCAACCTTGTAAAAATCCTTTTACAAGCAAAGATCCACAAGAGATGTACCCTCCCTTGTTCTCTTTGAAACCCTAGTGGATGTACCCTCCACTAGAACTGATCCACAAGAGATGTACCCTCTCTTGTTCTCAGTCAAACCAAAGTAGATGTACCCTCTACTTGTACCACAAAGGATGTACCCTCCAATGTGTTGAGACAAATATCTCAGGCTATTAAACCTTTGATGCTTTGTGAATGGGGATACAAAAGAATTCTCAGGTGGTTAGTCCTTTGAACACTTTTGTATTAGGGAAAGGGAAGAATCAAAAGAATTCTCAGACTGTGTCGTTTTGAATTCTTTGACAAGGGAGAAGGGAGACACAAAAGAATTCAGGCGGTTAGTCCTTTGTTCTTTTGGAAAAGGGAGAAGAGAGACACAAAAAGAATTCAGGCGGTTAGTCCTTGGCGAATTCTTTTTGGCAAAGGGAGAAGAGAATGAAAAGATGAATAGCACAAGTTTTCAAGGTTTGGAAAACCAGAAAACTTCAGAAAGCTTTTGGTACAAAGAAGAAGAAGTTCAAAGAGATTCAAGGCTTGCAAAGGATTGATTGAATGAATGTAAAAAGTATTCAAGATACTTGAAATGCAAAACAAAGCCTTGCTTTTATAGACTTTCCATGTCTGGTCAAGAAGACCATTAAGAAGAGTTATAACTTTTAGAAAAACTTAAAACCAATTTGAAAAAGTCAAAAACCTTTTGAAGAGTTACATCTTTTGATTTATTCAGAAACAGTCACTAGTAATCGATTACCAAATTAGTGTAATCGATTACGCAAGGCTTTTAAGTGAAAGGATGTGACTCTTCACATTTGAATTTGAATTTCAACGTTCAAGGGCACTGGTAATCGATTATCAAAACATTGTAATCGATTACAGCTTTTTGAAAATAATTACAATGCTGTAAATTCAGTTTGAAAACTTTTTCAAACTTATTTTGCTACTGGTAATCGATTACAACAATATGGTAATCGATTACCAGAGAGTAAAAACTCTTTGGTAAAAGGTTTTGTCAAAAACTCATGTGCTATTCAAAGTTTTGAAAAACTTTTTAATACTTATCTTGATTGAGTCTTCTCTTTATTCTTGAATCTTGAGTCTTGAATCTTGATCTTGATTCTTGAGATCTTGAACCTTGAATCTTGATTCTTGACTCTAAACTTTCTTCTTGAGTCTTGAATTCTTCTTGATTCTTATCTTGAACTCTTGACTTGTTCTTGATTCACTTGAGTTTTTATTTGATTGATCTTTGAGCTTTTTGTCATCACCTTTGTCATCATCATTGTTATCATCAAAACACCTTTGAATCACCTTTGATTCACCATGAAGCTTTGCTTCTACACTAAGTGAATATTTGATGTGTGTTGGAAAATAAATTTAATTGAATTGGTAGAAGCCCAATCCAATTAAATTTTAGAGGGGGAGGTGAGCATTTGCTTACTACACCCCATTGCCACATCATATAGTCACACTTTGTGCATGTCCTTCATGCTTTACATGCCTCATGACACCTAAGCACACTTAGTGGAGAATCTTGGAATTGATCTTGGATTAGTGGGCTGAACCATAACTAAAATTCACTAATCATAATTAGTGAAATTTTGGCTCCAAAATTTGGCTCCACAAATTCAATTTCAAATTCAAGTGAAATTTGAATTGAAATTCAAATTTCCCTCCAATTTTGTGTGACACTTAGGCTATAAATAGAGGTCATGCGTGTGAATTTTTTTTAACTTTGATCATTTGAATATTAAACTTCAGATTTCAAAGCTCATTTAGAGCACAAAATTTCGTGCTCTTCTCTCCCTCTCCCTTCATTCATCTCTTTCTTCCTCCAAGCTCTTATCCATGGCCTCCTATGGTGGTGAGCTTCTTCTAGACTCATCTTCTCCTTGAAGTGGCGTCTCCTCTCTCTCTTCCTTTCTCCATTCTGCTGCCATTCATCTTCCAAGAAGCAAAGCAATCCATTGATGAAGAAGATCCTAGGCCTACAAGCTCCAATGGAGCTTACATCACGTGGTATCAAGAGCATCTTCATCTAGGTGATGTTCTTTTGCTTCCTCTATCTTTTTGTTTGGTGAATTCTCTTTAATTCCTTGTTCTTCATCTTATTCTACTTGTATATCCTCCATTGTCTTGTGGTTTGGTTCTGTTTAGAGTAGATTCAAAAAAATAAACCGATTAAATCTTAGATCTACACTTGTTCTTGCATTTCTATGGTTCAAATTTTGTAGATCTACTCTTTAATCATGTTTTTTGTGTTGATTTTGGGTTCTATCATTTTTCATTCATAATATTCTTGTGCTGAACCTTTAGATCTAAATTTTCTTCCAAAATATTGATTAGAAAAAAAAACACAAAAATCTAAGTGTAAATCACTTAATCCATGTTGTCTTAGAGTCATGTTTAGTCATAGTAATTGTCACATTATGATCTAAGTTTGTGTTGAATTTTTATTTTTTGGATTGAATTCTAGATACATTTGTTCATGTATTCTTGTCATTCTTAGCCTATCTTTTGAATTTTGTGTCTAATTCATGCATGTTATTTAGTTCATAACATGTTCTAAATCAATTCCTAGAAGTAGTCTTGTTCTTGAACTTTTTTTTGTTTTCTAAGTTTCCTACATGATGCCTATGATGAAGTTGAGTTGTGGTGCTGAGTTGTGGCTGGATTTGTGAATCAAAATAAGTCTTAAGCTCTCTTGAATTGTGTTATTCAAGATAATTGAGCATAAGCAAACAAAAACTGTAACTATCCAAGCCTTAAGCAACATAAACACTACTCTTGATTTCTAGGTTGAAATTGCTTGTGCTGGCAGCTTGAACATACGAACTTGTATAAATTACTGGGAATTGTTCACTACGTTTTTTGAGCTGAAATTTTTACTGAATTTTCTAGACATCTGGACCAAAATTATAAAAAGAGAACCAAGCGATTTGGATAAAGGAAAAAATAAGAAAAATCGCACAAGTTGGAAGAAAAATCAGTGTCCGTGAAAGGAAAGTGTGCTTGTTGTTTTGGCTCAAAATTTGTTCTATAATTGGTGCCTATTTTATACCAATCCTAGTTCTGAAATTTCAATTGAAAATTATTATGAAAACAAGTGCCAAAACTAGAGGTTTCTTGAGTCTTTTTTTTAGAATTTTTCTACTCTACTCTAGAGCCATTCTAGGTTTCTCTTTGAGTCCTAGCTTGCTTTTTTGTGCATTTCATTGCTTTAATTGTTGAATAATCCTTGGAAATTTGTCTTGTTAAAACTCTATTCGTTTAGCTTTCATTTCATTTTTTTTGTCTTTGGTTATTGCTTGTCTCTTTGTTTCCTTGCTTGTGAGTTGCCATATAGGGAATTGGAAAGGAGGATTGGTGCCATATCTTGAAGAATTTGAGTCAAGAAGTGTCGCAACCTACCCTTCGGCGGGAGGGCGACGCGAGACTCGCGGGATGCGTGTTCCACGAAAGGAATACGCGCGGAGTCGCCACCAACGTTTATTTGAGGAAAACGTCGGAAAAACCGGAAAAGACGCGATCTACGAACTTTTTAGTGAAAGGTTCGGGAGTTGTATTTACGCACGGGGAAGGTATTAGCACCCCACACGCCCGTCCCAAGGGACGGCAGCCTTTAATCGAATGTGCAAACATGACTTTGATTTTTATGTTCCCTTTTATGTTCTTATATCCTTTATACCCTTTTTATATTTTTTCTTTTTTGTGGTCGACAAGGGTGTTTCCCTTTGCTCCTACGTATTCCTCAATTTGGGATGAGAAAATCAGACCTACGTAGTTCTTTCAGAACAAAGTGTTTGGTTAAGTTATTTTTGTCTTTTTTTGTAAAATATGTTTTTATTGAGCAAAAGGTCATTTAAGGTGTTGGACCATTAAACGGTCTTTTGATTTTGAAAGGAGAGGAATATTAAGGCGTTGGACCATTAACGACCTCTTGTTTTTGAAAGGAGAGAAACGTTAAGGCATTGGACCATTAACGATCTCTTGGGGGGGGCCGACAAAAGCGGGGCTTTTGCTCCTACGTATCCTCAATTGCGATGAGGAAATCAGACCTACGTAGTTCTTTCTTATCAAGTGATTCTTTTTTACTTTAAGAGGTGATCATTTTAAGGCGTTGGACCTTAAAAATGATCCATTTTACTTAGTGAGAAAATGAAATGACAAACTTCAAAAGCCTATTTTTATGGACGAGCTTGACTAGGTGGATTGATTTTAGCCTTTAGTTTCACTTTAGTTATTAATCAATTCGATTAAGAATGAGAAATCCCAAAGAGAAAACGTCCGATTGATTTTCCGCTTTATTTTACTAAAAGATGTTTTTTTTGATTATTTATATTATTTTTTACCTCTTTTTTTGATTTCCAACGTGGTTACGGCATGACCGAACGGTCGGAATTTATTTTAACCGAAGTTAATGGATAATACAATTCAAACGTTCGGTGGAAATTTATTTTATTTTTAAGTTAAGCGAGAAACGACTTAAGTAAAATGGCTTAAGCACGTCAACAGGGGGTATAAAAAGTAAACAAAACGAGAATAAAAATGCACGAAACACAATGTGGACCACTACGGGCACATAGAATGAATCGAAAAGCTTGGTTCGAGGTACTTACCCGTTGAAGATCGAAGAACGATGAAGAACGAATGAAGAACGTCGAAGAACGGTTCAAACCTTTGCGAGATTCCTCACGGAAAACGTTACGGAAACGTTTCGGAAGCGCCTCGGCTTAGATTTTCTTCACGGAAACAATTTTTCCAAGCAAATTCGAAAGAGAGAGAAGTGCCTAAGGGGCTGGACCCCTTCCTTCTTCATTTCCTCCCCTATTTATAGCAAAATAGGGGAGGTGGTTGCCGCCCAGCTCGCCCAGGCGAGCAGGGTTGCTTCCTCCAGAAGCAACCGCCTTCTGGAGGAATCTTCTGGAGGGCCCAAATGGGCCTGGGTGCTATTTGCACCCCTATTTTTACTAAGTACACCCCCCTCTGCTGTTTTTTGGTGATTCTTTTTTCGTAAAGTTACGGAAACTTACGTATTTCGTAACGATACTTGTTTTCTTTCCGTAATGTTACGGAACCTTGCGGATTACATAATCATCCCCTTTTTGACTTACGGAATGTTACGGAACCTCACTTAATTATGCAACGATGCTTCCATTTGATTTCCGGTGTGTCACGGAAACTTACGGATTGTGCATCAATATTTTTTGGTTTTTTTCGGCATGTCCTGGAATTTCACAAATTGCCTAATGATGGGTGCCAAGCACCTCACGAGGACCAAAGAATGGTCGCACGTCATCGAGCAAAGGTCCCCGGACGAAATTAGGGTATGACAAGAAGCAAGGGGCCAACCACCTTAAGAGCTATTGGACTAGGAAGCACTCCAAATTGAGTGAAATACTAAAGAGAGAATAGCCACCACAATTGAGGACTTTTTTTTTGTAATTTTGTAATTGGCAATTTGTTTTGCTTTCAAATTTTGTAACAAAAAAGCCTTTCATTGGAAGTAAGTTGGGAGCCTCCAATAGGTCACCCTACTTCCATTTGTGTGTAATAATTTTAGGCAATTTTCCCTTAGGATAGTGAGTGTTTTGTTGGGAACCTTAAATGAGGTCATCCAAACACTCTTAGGATCCGCCTAGTTTGCATTTCTTGCACTTTTATTTCTTTCTTACTTTCATAGCTTATTTCCTTACCCTCCATTGCCAAACCGCCTAGATAGCTTGCCTTTTACCAATTAGTTTTTACCTTATCTTTCACACCTCTTTTAGTTTTTATTTTGGCTAGTTTCAACCGTAGTTTCTTTTACCTTTTGTTTTCAAACCCCAACAAGAAAGAACCACAACTTAAAAACCACCATGAGTCTTCATTCTTCATCTAGTATTAATGGTGAGGGTTCTACTACTAAGGACCCCTTGTATAAGATATTAGATGAGTTGAGATCCCTTAAGTTGTGGAAAGAAAAACAAGAAAGAAAAGAAAAAGGAAAAAAAAAAGAGTGGAAGAAATAAGTCAAGATGAAAAATAGAAAATAAGGGAAGAAGAAAGAAGGAAAATACTAAAAGAGTTAAGAAAAGAAAAACATGCCTCCTATAGTAGTCATAACTCTTGCAAGAGCCTAAGTGAAGAACTTCGTGACTATTATGAAGGAAGGCATAGGTCACATCTTAGATCTCACTCCCATATGAGAGAAAAGGAAAGAAAGCCTCAAGAGGCTAACATTAACATCCCATACTTTCATGGGAAGGACAATGTAAAGGCTAACTTAGATTGGGAAATAAGGGTAGAGCAACAACTTAAAAGGAAGTCTACTTCAAAATCTTATGGCTCTCACTCTTATGCAAAGAAAGACCAAGGTCAAGGCATCTTAGGGGTGACACCTTCTAAGCCCAAAGATGACAAGGGGAAGACAATAGAAAAGCAAGCCCCTAAGGCTAGTATGCAAGAGAAAACTAGCTCTATAAAGTGCTTTAAATGTCTTGGAAGAGAACATATTACTTCTCAATGCCCCACCACAAAAACCATGATTTTGAGGGGCCAATACATTTATAGTAGCCAAGATAAGGTTACTACTTCACCTTCCTCTAGTGAAAGTGAAGAAGCAAAAGGGGAAGAATCTAGTGAAGAAATCTACCCCCAAGAAGAAGGACAACCATTAATGGTTAAAGAGAAGTGTAAGGAGGTAAGTGTTTCCTCCAAGAGGTTAGCTAAGAAGGAAACTCATTTTACAATAAAGACAAACATTAAAGAAACTTTCCCTCTTAGACAACCTCCACATTTTCTCTTTTGTAAAAAGACACTTGCTAGCATTGCCACACCTTTTGGGCTTGAGGTTATTCCTCAAGTAAAGGAGTTGTTGGATGAGGGTTTGGTTCGCAAGAGCTTAAATTCTTGTGCTTTGTTGGTGCCTAAAATAGGTATTATTAGGCACCAAATCCCTATGATAGGTGGTATGATGAATGTGTTGAGTGGTGCAACACTCTTTTGTAAAATCACTCATGCACCCAACATCTTCATGATTTGTGTACATAGGGACTCATTAGGTAGGTTTGTTCTTATTTTTTGTTTCAATGCAAACCTAGGTGCTCATGTGGGACACCTTAGGTTTGTTGTAATTTTTTGTAGGAATAATCAACATGAAAATAAATAAAACGGTATGCTTTATTCCATTACTTTCCTTAACTTTTTAAATAGTGATCAAGGGCTTCCCATGGACCCTAAGAGAATAAAGGTCATTCCTGAGTGGCCTACTCCACCAAGTATAAGGGAAATTTGGGGCTTCAATATCTTAACAAACTTTTACAAAAGGTTTGTCCCATATTTTTCTATACTTGTAGCACCACTCATTGAGTTGGTGAGGAACTATATTCCCTTATGGGAAGATGGCCAGGAAAAGGGTTTTCAATCCTTACCGTACTCTAACATACCCAACATCACCAATACATATGTTTTTATTCTTTTTACAGGTGTTGAGGAAAGAATTAATGAGTTTCAAGAACCTCTAGATTTGAGGTCAAATCCTTTTCAAGGGGGAGGGAATGATGCAATCCTACCCCTCAAGGGCATTGGATAGAAGACTCCAAGAACATTGGGCCAAAGATGCAAGAGAAGGCCCTAGGGTTCTCATGAGCCTTAGGGTAGATTTCAGGCCCATGAGCTAAGTATGAGGCCACTTATCTTTGTACATATTATATTAAGGTTTCATTAATTTTGGGTCTTGTATTTAGGGCTCCATAATGTAGGTAGGGTACCCTAGAAATATAGGATTTTTCAGCCATTGTATTTTAGGGCACCTAGACAAGTTTTTTTATTAGGGGTAGTTTTATAATTTCACATGCACTAAGTGAATATTTGATGTGTGTTGGGAAATAAATTTAACTGAATTGGTAGAAGCCCAATCCAATTAAATTTTAGAGGGGGAGGTGAGCATTTGCTTACTACACCCCATTGCCACATCATATAGTCACACTTTGTGCATGTCCTTCATGCTTTACATGCCTCATGACACCTAAGCACACTTAGTGGAGAATCTAGGAATTGATCTTGGATTAGTGGGCTGAACCATAACTAAAATTCACTAATCATAATTAGTGAAATTTTGGCTCCAAAGTTTGGCTCCACAAATTCAATTTCAAATTCAAGTGAAATTCAAATTTCCCTCCAATTTTGTGTGACACTTAGGCTATAAATAGAGGTCATGTGTGTGCATTTTTTTTTAACTTTGATCATTTGAATATTAAACTTCAGATTTCAAAGCTCATTTAGAGCACAAAATTTCGTGCTCTTCTCTCCCTCTCCTTTCATTCATCTCCTTCTTCCTCCAAGCTCTTATCCATGGCTTCCTATGGTGGTGAGCTTCTTCTAGACTCATCTTGTCCTTGAAGTGGCATCTCCTCTCTCTCTTCCTTTCTCCTTCCGCTGCCATTCATCTTCCAAGAAGCAAAGGAATCCATTGATGAAGAAGATCCTAGGCCTACAAGCTCCAATGGAGCTTACATCACAAAGGACCCTAGTGTTAGGTGCCTAAGTCTTTTTTTCCAGGGTGAGAACTGTAGATTGGTTATGATTGCTTGTAAGGATTCTATATGCATAGAGAAAATCTAATTATAGTTTTGGATTAGATAATTGGATTAGCTTCTCTAGCGATAGAGAGTGAACCAGTATAAAAAGGTTGCGCACTTCTTCTCTTGATCTAATTTTTATCTCTCATTCTAGTCTTAATCAATTTTTTAAATGTTCAAGGATATATCTTTGTGAAAGAAAGAACTTAAATGAAGGATCTTGTGCAAAGGGTGGATTGATTAAGTATTGACTGAGTTTCATTTTTGAAAAGTTGTGTGATACGATCCATACAAAAAAAGTTTTTGTAACTCTAGTTTTAAAAGTTTGTTTTGTTTTGAAAACCAATTCACCCCCCATCTTGGTTTGTTGAGTACCATAATCTTTTTCCATTAATTTTTTTCCCTTTCTGACTTCACATAGAAGATAGTTTTTTTCGACAGATCTTAAGCAATCCTTTGACTAAGACCCATTTAATTTCTTTTGAAAGATGTTTCAGATTGACATGCATAACTTTTTCATGCTAAATTCTTCTCTCATTTTCTTTGGATAGATATATCGTATCAATCTCATACAAATTATACCATATTGTAGTAAAAAGTGTCTTGCCATTGTCAATCTTGACTACACATGTCTTTGTTGAAGGAAACAACATAACTATATATTTTTATAAAATTGATTGATGCTCAACAGATTATTTTTCATACCTTTAACATATAAGATATTATCTATGGAGGTTAGAGAGGACATACCAATTTTACCTATGCCAATGATTTCTCCTTTATCCATTCATCCAAACACAGAAGCTTTGCCTTCAATTGGCTTTAGGTCTAGGAACATAAACCTTTTATGCTTGATCTTTGGTTATTTTCTTGTGTTTTATAGGAGCTTTATGGAAGCAAGGACCAAGCAATGGAGATGTGTCCCAAGAATGATTTTTATGTGTCAAGACCCATTTGGATGAAGTTCAGAGTTGTAAAGGTTTTGTGAATGCAAAAGAAGATTTTTTTGAAGTTTTGGAGCTTCACACACATGTGCAATTAGTTGTGAAGGAATCCGTGCACTTGTACAATGCTGAAATATGAAGTGCAAAATTGTGCACCTATGCAATGACCTTTGCGAGAATTTCCTTATTTAAGTTTATTCAATTTTATTATAAACTCTATTTAGTCAATAGTTTTAAATAAGGTAATTATTCTCTAATTTGGGACATGTATTTTATGTTGGAGAGAGAAAGATAGTCAGTGAACGCTCATGATGACTTAGAGAGATAAGGATTCATTCTCCATTCTTTCTCCAATGAAGTTTTATTCTCCCACGACCAAGAAGTAATCTTCTCCTCGCGAGGTTTAATGTAACTGGTCTTACTTTCATGTAATTTCTACAATGTTTCTATTACAATTAAACATTATTATTATTATTATTAGGCTTAAATATGTTTTTGATACATGGAAAATAAAACCATTTTCAAATTACTACCTCAGATTCATTTTTGGTCAATTACGTACTTGAAAAAAAATTGTTTTAACATAGTACCTGCCATCATTGTCAAATTAATCAACTTCAATCTCATCATTATCGACACCACCCTATTAGAATTCATCACTTCCACTACCGCCTCAACCGTTGGCAAAACCATCCTCCACCTCGACCCTAACTCATTCTATGGTAGCCACTTCGCTTCTCTTTCCCTCCACAACCTCACTTCCTTGCACTCCCTCCCCTTTGCCGCCGCCACAACCACTAACTCTGATGATGTCATTGTCATCGACCTCATCCACCAACCCCTCTGCTCCGACGTAGAAATTGTGACCTACGATGAATATGCATTTCTCAACAAAAAATTTAGTATCGATTTGGGAGGCCTGAGGGCATTGTTCTACGTGGACAAGATGATTAATCTGTTGATGAAATCAGGCACGGCACAATATTTGGAGTTCAAAGGAAACGATGAGAGCTTCGTCTACGAAGCTAATGCAGGTTTGGCGAACGTGTCGAATCTGAAATCGACAAACAAAAAGAACCATAATCTTTAGATCTAAAATCGAAAATAAGAACTGTCATCAAATATGAAATTGAAAACAAAAGTTGTAGCTTGATTGATGTGATCTTGTGAGATAAAGTGTTGTCGTGGTGGTGGTAGAAACTAAGCCTGAAAGAGTAAGGGAAATCAAGGTGCAGTGCATTGGACTGTTAGGGGATGTAGCAGCGGTGAAAGGAGAGTTGTGGTTGTTGCGATGTGAGCACATAGGTGGTGAGGAGTTGAAGATGAAGCTTGGGGCACCCAACTTTCATATGCTTGGTTTTTACACTCGAAATAAATGATGATCAATGGCTTTCATTCCACCCATTCCAATCTTTTCCAATCAAGAATAAGAAATAAAAGGAAGAAATTTTGTGCCTCTACCTATGCTAGAGGAAGAATGTCTTAAGATTTGGTGTTCTCAAGTACTTTTGCCTTTTACTATGAACAATTCCTCTTATGCCTTTCTTGGTTCCTTTAAACTAGATCTTACCCTTGAATGTTGGACCCTTATCTACCCTCTACTGGTGAAGATCACTTCCTTATGCATCTTCGTGAGATTAGGACTAATTTATCTGTAAAGACTATGCAGATATCTTCAGAGCAACTCCTAATAACGATGGTAGCAAATTTACTACTTGGATGAATAGGGTTGAGTTGACTTATGGAGACTTATGGAGAAACTAGGGATGTTTTATTTTATGCAACTATGCAGGCGAGATCTCGTATCTCTCAAAATTCATCCTTTTGATTTTCCTTGTGGACCTATTGGACAATATTATTTGAAATAACTGCCATTACTGGACTTCAACCAATGGGGGAAATATATGCTTTGGGTTTGATTAATGATGAATGCAAGCTAGAGTGAAAGTTTTTGAAGATGAACATATAGCTTTCCTAATGTATTGGCTATCTTCTTATGTTTGCTGCACTTGATCACATTAGTTGATACAAAATGTCTATAATCTAGATCAAGCCATTCATTTTGGCCATGAAGTATGTTTAAGCAAATTTCTCTTGGCGTCTTAGTATAAGTCCATGGATGATGTTGTTGATATTTATGAAATATAGAGTAAATAATAGACTTAGAGTACCCTAGCTATAAATAGAGACATATTAGGTTAGCTTTAACATTTACGATATGTTTCTACGCTCTCTCTTCCTCCCAAATTCATTCTCTCTTTTTCCTTTCCAAAAACCCTATCTTTTTCCCACATACACCCAAACATGTATGAGTAAAACTACAATCCCAAACTCGTTAACTGTTGGATTATCCTGAAATTTTGACATATCCTTTGGAACTCATTTTCACACACCTCCACCGTTGGAAATATTTCCTTTAAAGAGATAAATTGTCCTCGTACATGGACAATGAAATTGAGGCTTCAATCCCTTCTCTTTCTCTCTAACGCTTGGAAACTCTTGCAAAGAAATCAAAGGAAATGCTTGAGGAATCTTAGGGAACCACTAGATACACCGCTACTGCTACTGGACTACACACGTGAGCTCCCTTAGAGGTAAGGGATGAGTTACTCACACCTATGGATTAGAACGAACATGTGTAGGGATCCCTAGAGGATAAATTTTGGGTTATTTGAATTGTTTTATGAATTTCAATTATGTTCTTATTCTTTTATTCATGAATTGACTGTGTTTGATAGACCAATTGATGTCCCAATGCAAAATTATTGTGAAATTGATATGTTCTTGTGTTGAGTGTGAAACCTATAAATTGGGCATTTTCTAATTAGCGTGAATTGATTAAATTAAGTAAGGAGATATTTACTGTAAGATGGAGCAAGATATTGATTTTGTATTTTTCTCCTTTTTGTGCTTTTTAGGGTTTTTTATATAGTTTGGAATAAATATTATAATTTGGAATTAGAATAGGCTAACAAAATGACATTCTTGATTATTGTTTAAGTTTTAATATTTAGTATGAGTTTATATATTGTTTTATATTGTTATTCTTTAAAATAGGCAAAAGTTTATTCAACTACAAGGTTCTTCGAATGTTTTAGTATGAGTTTATATATTTTTCCCACTCAAACCTTTCCCTTCTCCATCTAAATTCTCACCTCCACCCTTCATCACCCCATGCCCCCATACTCCCCATCACTTCCTTTTTTTTGTTCTGAAATAAGATGAAGTCTCGAAAATAAATTTACCAAACACTTTCCTTCCAGGCACGAGTCCTCCCAAAATCTAACTTTCTCACTTCTTCCAATTTTCCACCGGATTCCATTATCAAACCATTTTTCTTGCCTAGATCCCCCACACACCTTTAAATCCCTCCACCACATGCTCTACAAAGATCAACTTTCCTCCCTCAAAAGACCATGCCATCCTTCATACATTGACATAAGCACATCCTTCCACGCCCCATCGGATCTATGGAACAAATTCCATCTCCATCTCCCTAATAAGACATCATTAACCACCTCAATATTTGTTACTCCAAGACCTCCCAAATCCATGCTTTTACACACATCCTCCCATTTAGCCCAAGATATTTTATTATTCTCACTACCATGTCTCCACAAAAACCTTATTTGGATTCCTACTAGTTTGGAACACACTTCTTTAGAAATTTTGAAAAAGGATAGATAGAAAAGGGGTAAGGAGTAGAGGAAGGAATTTATCAATGTTACTCTTCTCCCAAAAGAAATATGCTTGTGTTTCCAATTGGCAAATATTTTTTCAAATTTTTGAATGATGAGTTTCCACATTTCCACTCTCCTAGGATTAGCCCCAATGGACAATCCTAAATAAACAATGTTGCAATTGTGAGTTGTTGACTTGTTCACTCCGCTTGAAGACGAAAATACAACCCGTTTTAGAGCAACAACAAAGGTCAACGTTGATTAATCAAAAAGTATTGAACAATGATGGTGGTCGAAGGAGAGGAAAGGACACCAATTAGTTGATTATCGTATTTGTCACCACTGTAAATCGAGGCGGCAACAACATAGTGCGGTTGCCTATTAGTTTAGGGTAAAAGGACACCATCAATAAACACAATTATAATAAGTTTTCAAATAATTAATTATAAAATTTATTAACCCTTGTGCTGACGTGTGAAGCTTACATGTAAATCACCTAATCAGGTTTGACATGTGTCCACAACTAGTTCACCGCCTGTCACAACACATCAGCAGTTAGCGAAGGAAATAGATGATAGGGATAAAAACCCAAACAGAGCATAAAAGTTTTGAGATCAATACCGGTCAACTTTTTATTTAGGGATCAAAAACAAATATTTAAAAAAATTTAGGAACCAAAAACATAATTAATCCTATAAAAATAAATTTAAGCATTGCTCTAAACAATGAGTTTGGCTAAAGGTACAAAACGCTCTCACGCATGTCATAGAATATAATCAAAAACCTTTTGGCTATCGTTACGCAAGGATATTCGTACCTTTTGTGTAGGTAATTTTGTTTATCATGCATCCTTATTATTCTTTAACTAGTGTACCGAACATTTTTATAATTTATGAAAAATAAGTATTTATAAATAAATAAATTACTTATAGTTAAAATTTTAATAAATAAATAATTTTAACATATAAATTATATTTTAGATTTGTGATAAATAATTTATGTTGTGATAGTATTTAAATGAAAATAGATGTGAAAGAAAAAGTTGAGAGAGGGAAGGTCCGAAAAAATAAATAATCTTACATATGAATTAAAAAAGAAAAAAAGTGTTATTGATAGGCTTTGAAGCAGCCGTGTATTTAATTACACGTCGGCAAATAGAAAGGAACTTTTATAAAAAGTTAATGCCATTTTCTTATTTACTTCGTGTTCAAGTTGTTCTGTTATTCCTTCCTCTCTCTTTTCATGGAAGACAGCTTTAATTATTCTTCTTCCCCTTGATTTGTATTATTCCATTTCTTTTCCTTGTTATATATCTATATAAAAGGCTAGCCATAAAAACTCCTCTCATACTTTCTTCGGTGATAGAAAGCACATAGAAGAGAAAGAAAGAAAACAAAGAGGAGAAAGAAAGTAGTTGAGGAAGATACAAACAATTTTTGCAGATTGTTGAGAATGCCTTTCAAGAAGCCTCATCACACCTCAGACAAGAACTACATAACAGGGGCAAGTATACGTTTTCTTATTCTAGATAAACAGTCATATATTTTACAAATTATATATTTATGAAAAGTACCAAATATATCATGCATAAACTAAAAAGAAATTGTGATTTATTTCTTAAACTAAGAATTTTAGGATGAACAACAGAAAAAGCTTTATTTCATACGTTAAATAAACTTATAGGTCCAAAACTATTTAAGGATTTTTAAATAATTTATTTACTTTAAAGGTTAACACTTAGATCTCCAAACTCGTCGTTATTTTAATTTTAATTGTGACCCTGATAACATTTTGTTAATATTTTGTCAAGTACAGGAAGCTAATTAAAAATTTGCAAATAGTTTAGAAACCTACTAAATTATTAAACTAGTAACCTAATCCCTGAATTATTATTTTTCTTTTAATAATGTCACTTTAATGAAACTTTTAATAAAATTGATTTATAAGCTTAAAGACCTAATATTAAACTTTTATAATGTACAAATATATTTAAACAGTTTCAAATAATTTAGAACCGGCCTTCTTATTCAACCTATTTTATAGGATTATAGAGATACAAACCAAGTTTCTTTCTTTCTATATTGCTACGTGCTCCATACAATATATAATTAAACTGTCATATAATTACCAATAAAATTGTCATATAATTAAAAGTCATTGGAATTTATGAAAATTACTTTAAAAATTAGATTTAAAGTATTATCCTATTGGTTTAAAATCTTTATACTTAACATATATCAAAATCAAATTCAAATAATTATGGGAAGGCCGGGGAAAAGACCCCAGACTAGAATAGTTTATCAAACACCATCCGTTGGTATTACTGTATAACCATAGTTTGTTAGCTTAACCTTTTTTTTTTATTTTGCCATAAAGTAGTTGATATTCACAACTTGTTTGAGAAAATTACCAGCATATATAATAAGAGATGATTCCAATATTCAAGTTTCACTATTTAAGTATATGTAATATGTAACGTGGTTAAAACAAATAAAAAAAATCCCAATTACACGAATACTAAACCTCATGATGCTGACTATAATAATGATGACAATATGTGCAGGACGACGGAGGCAAGTTCGAGATACAACCTAGAGGACTCAACATTGTGTGGGGAAATGATTCTCGATACTGGAAAATTCCAGAGTAAGTATAATAATCATATGAATTACATTCTTAATGTTTTTTAAGAACAAACATCATAACTATTATTTTATCATTGTTTTTCTAATCTGACTTCATCAATTATATATGAAATTGACATGTTCTCTTATCATTTATATTAAAAAAATTTAAGCTATTACCATTAATTCTTCGAAATTGTGAACGGATGATTTTTATTTTATTTTGCACCAAACGGATGATTTGTTATGATTTATCTCTCTCTGTGTATAGAGATAGAGTTCAGGAGCGTATTTAGTGAGATTTTTTAATAAAATTGAGGGTAAAATTATTGTGTAAAAAAATCTGTAAGAAATAACATGACAATATATATGACTCAAATTATTCTTCTCTTCGATCAAATAAAAAAATGACATATATGTGTGTGGGGAATCTAATGGGAACCTTTTGGCAAAGAATCTAATGGGAACTAGTACTATATATGTCTTTCTAAATGATTTTCTTTAATTAATCTATAAAGATATGGGGAACATTTATTTAGGTCTCTCCATTTGACATTTGAGTGGATGATATTTCGCTAGAATTATTCCATTTCTATAAGAATATTATGAACAATGCTGAAGAGAAAAAGTCATAAAATATACCCCCACACTAATGTGACGTGCTCCTAATTAAATAAAAATGAAAGAACTTAAACAAATGCAAATATACAATTAAATTCCACTTAGAAAGGTCAAAATAGAATATACAAATGAATGACAATCTTCATTTTATAAGTTAATTTTTAAGATTGAGTTAAAACCAAAATAATATTTTAAAATGATATTAAAATTTATCCTACATTTATTAAACGGATCATTCACCATATCATTCACGTACCAAGCCTAAAAGTACTGGCCGCAAGAGGGTGTATGAGAAAAACTCAAGTCACACATCGATTATAGATAAGAAAATTTTGATACATCCATAAATGTTTTAAATTTTTTTTCAGACAAGGTCCTGCGGAGCTGATCCAAGTTTCATGGTTGGAGGTATCCGGCGTGGTAAACTTACCAGGTGTCAAGAAATATAGGGTTGAATTCGAAGTGAGAGTTAAAGACGATGGGTTCGGTTGGAGTGGCACGGACGTGCTAGTGATGGCTAAGATTGGGAAAACGGGAAAATATACGTATAAGGTGACGAAACTAAACCCTGGTGAAACCTTGAATATTCCAAAATCAACTGACCCACTTGAGATTCAAGTGAACAAGCAATCTGAGGACCTTCACTTTGGATTATATGAAGTGTGGAGCGGAAAATGGAAGGGAGGCCTTGAAATTGTCAGAGCCCTCATCAAACCTTTAACTTAATTGCATGCAACTCATCATACCATATATCGTTTTCTTCATTTGCCAACTTTGACAAGTGGATTAATTGTTTGTGGTTTAATTATTATTATTACTTTGTATTTGGCGTTGAGTACTACTGTATGATATATAGATGATAATATGTGTCCATGCTCTGCACTAGCTGAGACCTGGATTATTCCAACTTGCAAGTGCTGTGAGAATAACAGTGTGTTCTGGTCATGCATGCATGCTGAGAGAAACAATGTATGTCGGTCTTAAAAAGTTCACTGTATTTGCATAAACTATATGTACTAAATAATGGATTTACAAGTGTGTTTTTTTTATATGTCCTTTTCTCTTTGAAGCTCAAGGTTTTAAATAACAGTGTATTTACACTATTAGAAATTACACTTTCAACATCGGTTATTTAGGGCATTCTACATCGGCTCTAAAATCGATGTTGAAAGTGACGATGTTGAATGTATCATCGTTAACATCGGTTTTCAAAAACCGATGTTAAACACAAAGAACTACAGCAAAAAAAAGTGTATGCAAGACGAAAGTTGACATCGGTTTTGTAGTAAAACCGATGTTAATGTTATATATTAACATCGGTTCTCTAGAAGAACCGATGTTGATGTAATATATTAACATCAGTTTTCGTAGAAACGAAAACCAATGTTAATATATTACATTAACATCGGTTTCAGTAGAAAACCGATGTTGTTGATGATGCATATACTTATTTGTTGTACGTCTTTGTATATAACATCGGATATTCATAGAAAACTGATGTTAATGTACAACTTTAACATCAGTTATTTATAGATAACCGATGTTAACATTTGTACATTAACATCGGTTATGTATATATAGCCGATGTTAACTTATGTACATTAACATCGGTTATGTATAAATAACCAATGTTAATATAGAAACAATAACATCGGTTATGTAGGAATAACCGATGTTAATGTACAAAAGTTAACATTGTTTTTCTGTATGACCGATGTTAAGGTTCATGTCGACATTAGTTTTTGTAAATAACTGATGTTGTTTACCATATTAACATCGTTTTTTGTTAATAACCGATGTTGTTTGCAAGTATTTTTTTTATATATATTTTCTGTTTTTACAGTAAACCCAAAATTGTACCTGTAAAATGTAATTTCAAGCCCAATTCATAGCAAATAAACATTTTATTCTGCTTTCAAGCGGTTTTAATGATAATAAACATAAAATAATTGATTTATCATAAAGAACAATCATCAAATGAATTCAATGTTCATATTACATAGAAAATGTCAAAAATGTTAAACCAAAGTAAACTAAGCTAAAGATAATGCCCCTAAATCCTAGGCCTGATCTCTAACTCGGAGATAAAACTGTGCCCACTGGATCCGCAATGCCTTTAATCTCTCTGGCTCCAAGGGTCTAGGATCGTTAAAATACTGCATGATGAAATAAATCATAATAAGTTAATAATGTAATACAAATTATAAATAAATCAATTTTGTTTGAAATAAACTTACCGCTTCCCAATTATTCCTAAAAGTTCCTAAAATGATGGCAGACATTCAGTGCATCACATAGTAGCCGCACTCAGTACTTCCTTTTTGTCTATTACACTAAATACATAATGAAATTTGGATATTAATTAAACAACTAGTGTACAGACACATATAGAAATATATATATATATATATATATAGGTGGAAGTTTTATGTAAATGACGTACCTTGACGACAATCCACCTAGCAGGAGCCTTTGATTTAGGCTGTGGAGCATCATCAAGACCATTTAAAGCACTGTTCCAGATGAGTAACAATTAAAAACTGGTGTTGTATGTTGAGTTATTTCAATGCAAATGTATTGAAAAGAACACTAACCTATTAATAATCCCCTTAAGGTAGTTGTCTGGCCTGTTATGCAATGAACAAAACCAGACAACTAGGTGTTCCTTGGGCAGGATGACCACCATCTGCCAGTGTCCGTTGCAGTGGAGATTAATATGGGTTAGTACGTTAGTAAACATTAATTAAATTCAGTTATTTTGTGACTTACCCATTTAGGTAGGCTCCAAGATAGACATCGCGTTTTGAACTCTGCATCCAAGTCTTTATGTAACTTTCAGACTCAAACTGCGATTGCCCAGACCTCTGAATGGACTGTGGCTCGAGGAATCCATAGATATCAGAATTCCCCGCTCGCATACATGTTTCAGTGAGATGCCTATTTATGTTAAGTCAAAGTTAAATATTTATGAATTGAAAACAATAACTTAGGTAATTAAAAGTAAGATAAAATGACTTATAGAATCCACAAACTGTAACAGTGATATGCTGAGACATCGACCACCGTGTGCAATTTCGGAGAGGTCTTCGTGCTTTATGTAGAGGGGGAAATCTGGATTAAAGACCCCGAACACGGTGGCATCCCATCTAATCTAATAAGGCCTCAAGAAAAGCTCTGGGATGGTCAATGTCATCAGATAAAGCGGATCATCAACCTTCGGATCGGGCTTTGGAGGTGGTTTTGCCAGAGACACAGCTACATGTTCATGAAACAAAGTTAAATAGCCTAATTTGAGGCACGCTTAATGAATTAATTTAAAAAGAAGAAACATATAGTAAGGACAATAAGTACCTGCTGTGATAAAGACTTGACCAGATGTGTCGACCAAGTAAGGAAGGTGTGAAGTGCCTGCCCCACTAAGGAAACCTCATTAGTGGGTACAGGAACTGGAGCATCTGCATCTGTAACCTCCTCCACACTCACCTTTACTTGGCTAGGCAACAAAAAAGTGTTATGAACAACAGTGGATCCCTCATAAACTCTCCCCATGGCAAGCAGGCGGGCAGGATCTGCTTCTATGTACAAGCCGCACCTATCAGAGTCACCCGTCTCAGGATTGTTTCTCGAGGGATCAACACAACTCCCTTTTGTGCTCACTCGAGGACCGGAGGGACCAACCAGAGGGTCAGGAGGCAGTGCAAGTCCCTGAGATTGCATCTGGGACTGCATCTGGCTGAAGGATGCCATGACCTGCCACGTCACTCTCTTTGTGATGGGCTCCTCTAGCTGGTCCCTGATTTGCTGGGTCAGCTGCTGCAATTCTTCAGGAGGTAGGGAGGAAGAGCTGTGGGACATCCGTGGAGCCGATCCAAAGTATTGCTTGATGGTGACACCGGCTCTAACAGCACGGACACGTCCAGGGTGCTCTGGACGTCCAATAGCAGCGGCGAGAACATCCTGACGTCCATGGGGGACGAAGGATCCCTGTGTGGCCTACTCCTCAAAGGAATCCTGCACAGAAAACACATAGTGGTACATGGCATTCACAAAATATTGAAATATAATTGTAATGGTTAGTTGAAAATGACTTACGATCTTCTCAGCGCTTTCCTTTGCGGCCTCAGTCGTCATCTCCCCTGTTTTCTTCGTGCGGGCCATCTTCCACTTCACGTGGCGTCTGACCGGGGATGGAGGGTCGATGACGCCATTAACGCTTTCTGACTGTGCATCTTCCTCCAGCTTCTTCTTCGTCTTCTCAGCCAGGAGCTTCTGCTCCAAATAGTCATAACCCCCACGAGACAAAACGTGGGGGGCAGTATTCTGCTTCTGGATGGCCTGTGCCTTCTTGCGCACATCCTGAAAAAATTAAACAATAATGTTTCAAATTGGAAGAATGAAGTATAACAACATCAACTTTTTTGAAAAACAAGTTAAATGACAAGGAACATACCTCCCAAGAAGGGTCTCTGCAAGTCTGGCAAAACTGGACCCACTTTTCCTTGCTGATGCTGTATTTCTCACAGACAGTGTCCTCGACACTGTCCTGATCAGCTGTAAGGGCCCATTTCCTCGTGAGGTCTGATTTAAACTGCCTCCATCTCTCCACCACGGTCTGAAGTAACTTCCTTTTCGTCCTACTGTCAGAAGCCTCTGGGATATCAAATTCCACCTTACAACATCAAATAAAGTTTATTTGTTACAATAATGTATTTTTTGGCTATTAATTAAACAAAATGAAATAAGAAAAGAAAAATACCTGAATATCCTCCCAAATTAGGTCCTTCTGAGCAATAGGGACCTCCTTCCAGTTCTCGTAGGTGACATCCACCTTATCATGCACCACAATCCCCAAATATGTTCTTAATTTCTTCCTGTGGGGATCGTCGGCCTTGCCGGTAGCAGGATCAACATGGACCACTGGTGAATGGGAAATTGGGATTGAAATTGATACCAA
>NC_038242.2:24454972-24456153 GCF_000004515.6 Glycine max
GGGATTAGCCCCAATGGACAATCCTAAATAAACAATGTTGCAAATTGTGAGTTGTTGACTTGTTCACTCCGCTTGAAGACGAAAAATACAACCCGTTTTAGAGCAACAACAAAGGTCAACGTTGATTAATCAAAAAAGTATTGAAACAATGATGGTGGTCGAAGGAGAGGAAAGGACACCAATTAGTTGATTATCGTATTTGTCACCACTGTAAATCGAGGCGGCAACAACATAGTGCGGTTGCCTATTAGTTTAGGGTAAAAGGACACCATCAATAAACACAATTATAATAAGTTTTCAAATAATTAATTATAAAATTTATTAACCCTTGTGCTGACGTGTGAAGCTTACATGTAAATCACCTAATCAGGTTTGACATGTGTCCACAACTAGTTCACCGCCTGTCACAACACATCAGCAGTTAGCGAAGGAAATAGATGATAGGGATAAAAACCCAAACAGAGCATAAAAGTTTTGAGATCAATACCGGTCAACTTTTTATTTAGGGATCAAAAACAAATATTTAAAAAAATTTAGGAACCAAAAACATAATTAATCCTATAAAAATAAATTTAAGCATTGCTCTAAACAATGAGTTTGGCTAAAGGTACAAAACGCTCTCACGCATGTCATAGAATATAATCAAAAACCTTTTGGCTATCGTTACGCAAGGATATTCGTACCTTTTGTGTAGGTAATTTTGTTTATCATGCATCCTTATTATTCTTTAACTAGTGTACCGAACATTTTTATAATTTATGAAAAATAAGTATTTATAAATAAATAAATTACTTATAGTTAAAATTTTAATAAATAAATAATTTTAACATATAAATTATATTTTAGATTTGTGATAAATAATTTATGTTGTGATAGTATTTAAATGAAAATAGATGTGAAAGAAAAAGTTGAGAGAGGGAAGGTCCGAAAAAATAAATAATCTTACATATGAATTAAAAAAGAAAAAAAGTGTTATTGATAGGCTTTGAAGCAGCCGTGTATTTAATTACACGTCGGCAAATAGAAAGGAACTTTTATAAAAAGTTAATGCCATTTTCTTATTTACTTCGTGTTCAAGTTGTTCTGTTATTCCTTCCTCTCTCTTTTCATGGAAGACAGCTTTAATTATTCTTCTTCCCCTTGATTTGTATTATTCCATTTCTTTTCCTTGTTATATATCT
>NC_038242.2:24456253-24512066 GCF_000004515.6 Glycine max
CATTTGGATTTTTAAAGACAAAACCACAAAAAACCCCTTCCACTAACATTTTTTTTCTTTTTTTAAAAAAAAAAAATTCTTTAATAGAGATGGTCGATTAAACATAATTAACATAGTATTAATTTAGGTTTAGGGGGGGTTTCCCTCTACAGAAAAAATAATATTCTACAACCCAAGACTATTAATTAAAAGGGATAGCCCACGAATATACAACTATAAATAAAGTAATGGATCACCCTACAGTCGCGTTGTGTGTGTGGGGGGGGGATATGTGGCTGTGTGTGTGTGTCGCTATCTGTGTGCGTGTGTGGTTATGTGTGTTTATTTTTATTGTGTGTGGGTGCCTGTGTGTGGGTGTAGGGGTGTGTAAGTCTATGGCTGTGTGTGTGCGTGTTTATGTGTGTGTGGTTGTGTGTGTGGGGGTATGTGGGTGTGTGTGTGTGTGTCGCTGTGTGTATGTGATTGTGTGTTTGTATGTGGGTGTGTGTGTGTGTGTGTGTGTGTGGTTGTGTGTGTGTGTGTGTGTGGGTCTGTGGGTCTGTGTGTGTGTGTGGTTGTGTGTGTGTATGTGTGTGTGTGTGTGTGTGTGTATGGCTATGTGTGTGTGTCAACAGCACAAGCTGGATTTCAAAGATAGCTTTAGGGGAGGACTATTGACAGATAGTCATTAGATGTTAGATAAGTTAGTCAAACAAATACAGCAATTTATCTACCAAACAAATACAACAATATATGTGTATATAAATGCTAGGACAAATGTCAAAACAGTAGTTTGTCATAATACATATAAAGATAGTAGACCGTACATACGTACCTGGAGTTGCTATAATCAAAGAGCTTCCACAGCAACGCCAATTGGCAGTAGTAAATGATAACCCTAAAAAAAACCATATAGAAATTAGCCATAGTGTATTTAAAGCCTTTTATCAACAATATGACTCTCACTTCATGGTCATACATTGACTCTCATAAGACATTATACTGAGAGTGTATTTAAAGCCTTTTTCAGCAATGTGCACCTTTTGCCACAAAATGAGGAACTTTTATACTGAGCAAGGAGAGATTGAACAGTGAACTGAGAGAACGACGGAGCAAAAGCTACGACAACACTTTAGTTGTGAACCAAGGTGAAAAATGGAAGGGTTTCTTTCTGGGTTTGGAAAGAGACCCCTCACAATTCACAGTGCTGGCTATGGTGAAGTAGTTAAAGTTTGATGCACAAGTGAGGCACCATTGACGACCTGTTATAGGAGGTAACAACCAGTTACATGAAAATTATAAAATTTGCAAATGAGGATCTCCTATGTTCATCCTATACTGTTCATTTGTCTTCTTCCAAAGACATTACCTCTAAATCCTTTCTATCACATTCAACACAAACTACACTGATTTCAAAGTACCAAGTTTGATTTGTAAGAAAAATAAGTTCAGAATACAACTTTCCAAGAAAATTTCAATTCATTCTCAGTCATTCTATCAAACAGTTCATGGACAATTTTTAATTTGGTATATTTAACGCATGTATGAACCACTAAAGCCATCACAATGAAATCAAAAGACATTAATTTATGCTTGTACACAAAACCTTTCACATGGTTCCCAAATTGAATACAACATTTGTCCCCGGAACCTTACTATACAAATCAAGAAAATGAAGAAATTAACAATGCTATAAAGTCGATCGATGAACAAGGGGAAATTCCACCCAATTACAAATTTTTCTATTATCTCCATTTCAATTAAAATACAACATCCATAATCAACTTAAACCAGCAGAAAAAGAAAATTTCACTGCAACAATAAAGAAATTCTAGCCAATAAAACCCAAATCTGTAAAGAACAAAACTTGAATCTATGAATGTCCATCACCTCTCTATCACAAAATCTCAGATCTATGAATTTTCTTACGGTTTCTGCTGCCTTTGTTGAGGCACAACACCTTTGAAGAGCAGATCTTCAAAACCCATATATACAAAAACCCAGATTTGAAGAAAACAAAACCAACATCTGAAGAAAAAAGATAACAGATTTGAAGAAGAAAAACCCACTTCAGAGAATCGATTCAGGCAATGGTGGGAGAAACTCTTTGTGCTTGAGAGCTATGGCTGTGTCAATTATACTCTCAGAAATACAGCCTTTTTCCATAAATCTATAAACTTCAGAAGACATTATAACGCAATTCAAGGAATATTTATTAAAGATATATGGGTCCAGCAACCGAAATTGGTTAAGGATGAAGCTGTAAAATTTTTTGCTAGCAAATTCACTAACGAAAAGCTAATCAGACCTACCTTGGATGGGGTTCAATTCAATATGATTACTCACACACAAAGGGAGGAGCTGACTGCCCCATTTATAGATCTTGAACTCAAGGATGCTGTGTGGAGTTGTGGAGGTGATAAATGTCTTGGGCTGGATGGATTCAATTTTAATTTTATAAAGAAGTTTTGGGGGATCCTAAAATCAGATTTTAGGAGATTTATGGATGAATTTCATGTTAATGGAAGCTTTCCTAAGGGCAGCAATGCATCCTTTCTGGCCCTAATTCCTAAAACAAACCATCCTCAGTCATTTAATGACTATAGACCCATCTCCCTCATTGGCTGTATGTATAAAATAATAGCCAAATTATTGGCAAACAGACTAAGGAAAGTGATGTCTGGCCTCATTGATGAAAGACAATCAGCTTCCATAAAGGATAGACACATCCTTCATGGAACTATGATCCTCAATGAGGTAGTAAAGGAAGCTAAAAGGTGTAAGAAGCCAACACATCCTTCATGGAACTATGATCCTCAATGAGGTAGTAGAGGAAGCTAAAAGGTGTAAGAAGCCAGCACTGGTGTTCAAGGTGGATTTTGAAAAGGCCTATGATTCTGTTTCATGGTCATTTCTGGAATATATGTTGGATAGGATGGGTTTCTGCCTTAAATGGAGAAAATGGATCAATGCATGTCTACAATCAGCTACTATATCAATCCTAATAAATGGCAGCCCTACAAAGGAATTTGCCCCCACTAGAGGATTGAGGCAAGGGGACCCTTTAGCCCCTTTGCTTTTTAATATTGTGGCAGAAGGCTTGACTGGTATGATGAGGACAACAATAACCAAAGATCTGTACAGAAGCTATCTAGTAGGGAAGCAGAAAGAGCTTGTAAACATTCTGCAATATGCAGATGATACGGTGTTTGTGGGAGAAGCCTCATGGGATAATGTCATTGTGTTGAAGGCCATGCTTAGGGGTTTTGAAATGGCATCTGGTTTGAAGATTAACTTTTCAAAAAGCCATGCGGGAATTTTTGGAGATGACACTAATTGGGTACATGATGCAGCTCATTTTCTGAACTGTAGATATATGGAGACCCCTTTCTACTATTTGGGGATTCCTATTGGGGCTAAGCCTTCTAGCTGCTTGGTGTGGGAACCACTGATAAAAAAATATGAAGCTAAACTATCTAAATGGAACCAGAAAATCCTATTAATGGCAAGGAAGGTTACTTTGATAAACTCAGTCTTAACTGCTCTACCCATATATCTCCTATCTATTTTTAAGATTCCACAAAGAGTAGTTCTGAAATTGATATCCTTGCAAAGGAATTTTCTGTGGGGGGGTTCTCAAGAGCTCAAGAAAATTACGTGGGTGAAGTGGGATGTCATTTTCCTTCCCAAGGAGGTTGGGGGACTTGGGATCAAGGATATTTCTAGATTTAATGCAGCTTTGATGGGAAGATGGATATGGGCTTTATCTGTAGAAGCAAGGCTTCATGGTGAATGTGATTCAAAGGTGTTTTGATGATAATAATGATGACAACAAAAGATGATGACAAAGGCGATGAACAAAAAGCTCAAAGATCAAAGAACAACTCAAGTGAATCAAGAACAAGTCAAGAGTTCAAGAATCAAGAAGAATTCAAGACTCAAGAAGAGAGCCTAGAATCAAGAATCAAGATTCAAGATTCAAGATCTCAAGAATCAAGATCAAGATTCAAGAATGAAGAAAAGACTCAATCAAGATAAGTATTAAAAAGTTTTTTCAAAACTTTGAATAGCACATGAGTTTTTGACAAAACCTTTACCAAAGAGTTTTTACTCTCTGGTAATCAATTACCATATTCTTGTAATCGATTACCAGTAGCAAAATGAGTTTGAAAAAGTTTTCAAACTGAATTTACAACGTTCCAATTATTCTCAAAAGGCTGTAATCGATTACAATGTTTTGGTAATCGATTACAAGTGCCCTTGAACGTTGAAATTCAAATTTAAATGTGAAGAGTCACATACTTTCACTCAAAAGCTTTGTGTAATCGATTACACTTATTTGGTAATCGATTACCAGTGACTGTTTCTGAAAAATCAAAAGATGTAACTCTTCAAAAAGGTTTTGACTTTTTCAAATTGGTTTTAAGTTTTTCTAAAAGTTATAGCTCTTCTAAATGGTCTTCTTGATCAGACATGAAGAGTCTATAAAAGCATGGCTTTGTTTTTCATTTCAATCAATCTTGAACACTTATTCATACAATCCTTTGCAAGCCTTAAATCTCTTTGAACTTCTTCTTCTTCTTTGAACCAAAAGCTTTCTGAAGTTTTCTGGTTTTCCAAACCTTGAAAACTTGTACTATTCATCTTTTCATTCTCTTCTCCCTTTGCCAAAAAGAATTCACCAAGGACTAACCGCCTGAATTCTTTTTGTGTCTCTCTTCTCCCTTTTCCAAAAGAACAAAGGACTAACTGCCTGAATTCTTTTGTGTCTCCCTTCTCCCTTGTCAAAGAATTCAAAATGACACAGTCTTAGAATTCTTTTGATTCTTCCCATTCCCTAATACAAAAGTTTTCAAAGGACTAATCGCCTGAGAATTCTTTTGTATCCCCATTCACAAAGTATCAAATGTTTAACAGCCTGAGATCTTTGTCTTAACACATTGGAGGGTACATCCTTTGTGGTACAAGTAGATGGTACATCTACTTGGGTTTGACTGAGAACAAGAGAGGGTACATCTCTTGTGGATCATTCTAGTGGAGGGTTCATCCACTAGGTTCAAAGAGAACAAGGGAGGGTACATCCCTTGTGGATCTTTGCTTGTAAAAGGATTTTTACAAGGTTGAAAGAAATCTCAAGGACCGCAGGTCGCTTGGGGACTGGATGTAGGCACGGGTTGTTGTCGAACCAGTATAAAAACTCTTGTGTGTTTGTCTTCTTCTCCCCTACTCTTTTACTTTTCGTTGTGCATTTAATTTCTGCTTTTACTTTCTGCTAAGTTTCTCTTCTACTCCTCATTCTCTTAACAATTTAGTAAAAGCCTTAAAAGAGTAATTTTTTAATTAGTAAAGGTTTAGGAATAATTAATTCAACCTCCCTTATTAATTATTCTGACGCCGCTCGATCCAACAAGTGGTATCAGAGCAGGTTTCTTGTAGAATGGCCTCTTCAAATCCCTTGTTTCCTAAAGGAAATTCCATTCACAGACCACCCATTTTCAATGGTGAGGGTTACCATTATTGGAAAACCCGCATGCAGATATTCATTGAAGCCATAGATCTAAATATATGGGAAGCAATAGAATTAGGAGCACATATACCCACTATAGTAGATGTAAGCACAAGCACTACAGCCCAAAAACCTAGAGATCAATGGACAGAAGAAGATAGGAGAAAAATCCAGTATGATCTCAAAGCCAAAAATATCATCACTTCAGCACTAGGGATAGATGAATACTTTAGAGTGTCAAATTGTACTAATGCCAAGGGTATGTGGGATACTCTCCAGTTAACCCATGAAGGAACCACAGATGTAAAAAGGTCTAGAATAAATACCCTTACCCATGAATATGAATTATTTATAATGAACTCAAATGAAAATATCCATAGTTTGCGAAAGAGATTTACACATATAGTAAACCATCTTGCATCTTTAGGAAAAATCTTTCCCAATGAAGATTTAATTAATAAAGTCTTAAGATGTTTAAGTAGGGAATGGCAGCCCAAGGTAACTGCTATTTCTGAAAGCAAAGATCTCTCTTCCATGTCTCTTGCCACTTTATTTGGTAAATTGCAGGAACACGAGATGGAACTTCAACGCCTCAATCAGAATGATGAAAATGACAAAAAGAAGAGAAGCATAGCCCTTAAAGCCTCATCTTCAATACAAGAAGAAAACGAAGAAGAATTAACAGGCGTCAGAATTTTAATAATGGAAGAAAATCACAAGATGATTCTCAAGTCCTTAGGTGTTACAAATGCAATCAAATTGGTCACATCAAGGCCAACTGTCCGTCAAATGAGGAATGGTCGGAGAAAAGTGAAAAGAAAAGATTTGACGAAATAAAAACTAAGAAAGCATACATTGCATGGGAAGACAATGATTCATCCGATGGTTCAGAAAAGGAGATTAATCTTCTAACCAAAGATTATGAAAGTGACGAGAACATCTCTCAAGGATAAAAAAACAAGGATAAAAAGAATGATCCTCATCTTTGAAGATCTAGACAATTCAATCCTGAAAAAGGTAATATCAAAACCATTATCTTATTAAAATTTCTCTTAAAGTTGAAATTTTTATTCAAACAATTTGATTATGATGACTAACAATTCTTTATTTGTTTGTCTTTTGATTGTTTTAATTCATGAGTATATTTGCTTGATTGATTTCATCCTATTTGCATGAAATATTCATTCATTTATTTAAGTAAAATCAATATTCTTCATACTTGTGTTTTGATTGTTCTTGATAAAATTGATTATCTTCATGTTTTAAATATTTTTGCATGACATGATATGTTAATCACATGATTGGAAATTATTCATAAAAGTATTTTCAAATATAGTATTTTTCAAATATAGTTTTCAAAACTTCTTCTCTCCTAGAAAGCCTTCTGTTTTTGTCTTCTGGCTAAAATAACCACTGGTAATCGATTACCATAATAGTGTAATCGATTACAAGCAGTTATTTCTGGAAAAGTTGCTCTCTGGTAATCGATTACCATATTTTTGTAATCGATTACGGCGCGTCCCTGCACCTATATATTGAAATTTCAAATTCTGAAACCTGCAACCTTTCACTCTCTTGAAAACCCTCGCCCCCAATTTTTCTTTCAGCCATATCTCACTCAATTCTTGTCCAAATCACTCCCCGCAAAGCCCAAACTTCATCTTTTTTCAATCTCTTTCATTTGAACCGATTGAAATCCCGAAAAAACTCCTCAAATGGTGGAACCATCGAAAAAGAGGAAAGGAACCTCGAGTCGGAGTCAGCGGCATTCAGGGTCACAGGAAGCCCCAATTACTTCCTCCATTCCCTCTGGATCATTATTCTCATCAGAGGAACAGCGTATACGGTACACAAACCTCTTTTCCTCTCGTTCCATTGCAGACCCAAAATTCATAGATATGAAGTTCTTCTCAAATGAGAATTTTGAATGCTTCCAAGCATTTGAAAACTCCAATCTTATTCCATTCATGTCTCTGAAATTACCTGTCTATTCTAAATTAGTCAAAGCTTTCTATTCTAATTTAGAAATTCATGAAGGTGTTCTAATGTCTGAAATCTATGGGATTAAGATGGTCATTGACCAATCCCTATTTTATGATTTAACAAAATTGCCTAGTGAAGGTGTACCTTTTGAGGGTGCACTGATTGATGAATGGAAATTCGATTTCTCTATGCATGATGCCCGCCGGTTGGTTTGCACCAACCAAGCGGATATGACCGGAAGGCTTCTTGCCGGTTCATTGGCTTTCGAAAGCCGCATCCTCCATTACCTTATCGTTCGCATCTTACTCCCTAGATCTTCAAACCTTGCTTAGGTTTCTGAAGAAGATCTCATTGTCATGTGGGCCTTTCATAAAGATTTACAAATTGATTGGGAACATCTTGTTAGATATCGCATGCATAAGAAATTGCGATTAAATGCCCCATTGCCTTATCCTCATCTAGTTACTCTTTTCCTTCAACACTTCAACATCCCTCTTGATTCTGAACCCTATGTTCCAATCAAGAGATCATTCCTTATAGGCGCTTCAGTCATAGCATCCTTTGGATATGTTAAAGAGCATGATGGATCTTGGATAAAGAAGGGTGCTAGAAATGTTGGTGAAGAAGGACATGAGGGAGAAGATTCATCTCTTCTTTTGAAGATTTTGGAAAGGTTTGATGGTCTTCAAACCTTTGTTGGTGAGAGGTTTGACACTTTGGAACTGCAAGTGGATATGCGCTTCAATGAAATGGAGTCAAGAATGACTAAGGTTGAAGAAGATGTATCTTACATCCGGTCAAGCTTTGATCTACCACCACCACCGCCACCATCATCTTAGACTTATATTTTAATATTAGTATTTTGATTTTCAACCTTGTATTTTGGCTATATTATTATGGTATTTGAACAATTTTATATTTCCCTATTTGCATGGTATGTTTGAACAAATATTAAGTATGTTATTTGACTATGTGGAGTTTATAATTAATCTATGCATGGTTGTTTGCTTCATGGTTTCATGGTTCTTGCTTCTTGCTTCATGATTTGGTTGATATTTTTTATGAACATTATATGGATGTTTAAATTAAATTTATTTGATACACACTTTGGCTTTTTGTTGATGCCAAAGGGGGAGAGAAATGAGATTAAATCGAATCAAGAACAAGTCAACAGTTCAAGAATCAAGAAGAATTCAAGACTCAAGAAGAAAGCCTAGAATCAAGGATCAAGATTCAAGATCTCAAGAATCAAGATCAAGATTCAAGACTCAAGATTCAAGAATGAAGAAAAGACTCAATCAAATAAGTATTAAAAAGTTTTTTCAAAACTTTGAATAGCACATGAGTTTTTGACAAAACCTTTACCAAAGAGTTTTTACTCTCTGGTAATCAATTACCATATTCTTGTAATCGATTACCAGTAACAAAATGAGTTTGAAAAAGTTTTCAAACTGAATTTACAACGTTCCAATTATTCTCAAAAGGCTGTAATCGATTACAATGTTTTGGTAATCGATTACAAGTGCCCTTGAATGTTGAAATTCAAATTTAAATGTGAAGAGTCACATCCTTTCACTCAAAAGCTTTGTGTAATCGATTACACTTATTTGGTAATCGATTACCAGTGACTGTTTCTGAAAAATCAAAAGATGTAACTCTTCAAAAAGGTTTTGACTTTTTCAAATTGGTTTTAAGTTTTTCTAAAAGTTATAACTCTTCTAAATGGTCTTCTTGATCAGACATGAAGAGTCTATAAAAGCAAGGCTTTGTTTTTCATTTCAATCAATGTTGAACACTTATTCATACAATCCTTTGCTAGCCTTAAATCTCTTTGAACTTCTTCTTCTTCTTTGTACCAAAAGCTTTCTGAAGTTTTCTGGTTTTCCAAACCTTGAAAACTTGTGCTATTCATCTTTTCATTCTCTTCTCCCTTTGCCATAAAGAATTCGCCAAGGACTAACCACCTGAATTCTTTTTGTGTCTCTCTTCTCCCTTTTCCAAAAGAACAAAGGACTAACCGCCTGAATTCTTTCGTGTCTCCCTTCTCCCTTGTCAAAGAATTCAAAACGACACAGTCTAAGAATTCTTTTGATTCTTCCCATTCCCTAATACAAAAGTGTTCAAAGGACTAATCGCCTGAGAATTCTTTTGTATCCCCATTCACAAAGTATCAAATGTTTAACAGCCTGAGATCTTTTTCTTAACACATTGGAGGGTACATCCTTTGTGGTACAAGTAGAGGGTACATCTACTTGGGTTTGACTGAGAACAAGAGAGGGTACATCTCTTGTGGATCAGTTCTAGTAGAGGGTACATCCACTAGGTTCAAAGAGAACAAGGGAGGGTACATCCCTTGTGGATCTTTGCTTGTAAAAGGATTTTTACAAGGTTGAAAGAAATCTCAAGGACCGCAGGTCGCTTGGGGACTAGATGTAGGCACGGGTTGTTGCCGAACCAGTATAAAAACTCTTGTGTGTTTGTCTTCTTCTTCCCTACTCTTTTACTTTCCACTGTGCATTTAATTTCTGCTTTTACTTTCTGTTTAGTTTCTCTTCTACTCCTCATTCTCTTAACAATTTAGTAAAAGCCTTAAAAGAGTAATTTTTTAATTAGTAAAGGTTTAGGAATAATTAATTCAACCCCCCTTCTTAATTATTTTGAGGTCACTCGATCCAACATTATCCTCTAATCAAAATCAATTATGGGTCAGAATTTTAACATCCAAATATGGTGGTTGGGCAGATCTTAGTAATGGCAAAGATAAAGTTTGGCACTCCCAATGGTGGAGGGATCTTCGAAAATTATTTCAGCAGCCTGAGCTCAGCTCTATTCATCAGCACATGGTATGGAAGGTACGGGTGGGGACAAAGTCAAATTCTAGAAAGATAAATGGTTGGGGGCTGACTCTAACCTTGAACAGCAATATAATTAGTTGTTCCTCATCAGTGGATAGTAGAACATCACTATTTCAAGCAATCAATATACTTTAGCATCTCACACCCATACTCCATTTCAAGCATTATATTTTTTCATATTAAGACATAACTTGGCTTAGGTTCTAGGCCAATATTGGACTTTATTTTAATCCAACTTATTGGACTTTAAGAATACATCCCGCGACATCAAATAACTCAAATCCATTACTTCAAAATACAAATACCCAAAGGAACTACAACACAACATATTTTAATTATTAGCAACAAGCATATTCTCATCTTGGTAAGAAGCACAAATACAGATGCATATACTCACCGATTGTCAATTGTCGTCAGTGGCGGAGATATTCCTAATCAGCACTGATCACTTAGCAGCACACAGAACACAAGCAACAATGAACCTTGATAGCGACTAAAGAACACGAAGAAATCACCTGAGCAGCAAAGTAGACATGATATATACAAAGTTAAGCAATTGGTTTTGAAACATGACAACAGAGACATACCTTCGATGGCTTCCCTGGGAGTCTTAAAGCCAACCACAATGGACTTCCAAAATCGATTCCCACCCTTTCTGGGACTCTTTCCTTTCCTAGTTTTCTTCAAGCTGCGAAAGTGAGAAAATGTTAAAACGAGGAACGCCTAATGTTAAAACGAAAGGACATACCTCAATCGATAAGTGGCAGACACGAACTCCACAAAGACGAACTCCACAATGTGGTTGCAGTCACGGAAGCACAACCCAGTTTGCGACAAAGACGAACTCAGGCAGAAGGAGAAAGAAGAAGAACGCCCTAGGAGTCTTAAGGCGAACCACTATGGACTTCCCAAATCAATTCCCAACCTTTCCGGGACTCTTTCCTTTCCTAGTTTTCTTCGAGCTGCGAAAGTGAGCAAATGTTAAAACGAGGAACGCCTAATTTTAAAATGAAAGGATGTACCTCAATCGATAAGTGGAAGAGACGAACTCCACAAAGACGGACCCCACAATGTGGTTTCAGTCACGGAAGCGCTGGCCAGTTTGCGACAAAGACAAACTCAGGCAGAAGGAGAAAGAAGAAGAACGATAGGGTTCAAGCGCGCGGGTTGTGCAATTTCAGATTTTTAATATATAATGATAACAACATCGATTTTCTAAAAATAACCGATGTTAACATCAACTAGGTAACATCGGTTTTCTTTAAAACCGATGTTAACATCAACTCGATAACATCGGTTTTTCCCAAACCGATGTTAGCAACGAGATACTAACATCGGTTTTTCCAAAACCGATGTTAACTACTCCATAGTAACATCGGTTATTTAAATAACCGATGTTACTATGGAGTAGTTAACATTAGTTTCGGAAAAACCGATGTTAACTAAGTCTACTTATTTACAAAAATGCCACCGCGCTTTTGTTAACATCGGTTTTGTGAATAACCGATGTTAACCTTATGATGTGAAATCTAAAAATTGTAGTAGTGTTAGTGATGGATTAAAAACAATTAGTGGCAAGAAAATAGAATCTAATATTTTCTAAGACAAAAGATAATATAAACATTATTAAAAGAGTGTTAAAAAATTAAAAATAATAAAAATTAAAAGAATAAATTGAATAAAATTAGTATAAGTTATTTTTTCTTTTGTCTTTTTAAATCTTTTGCATTCATCTTTTTAAAATAATTTTTATGGGGCAACATCTATTTTTAATGGAGACAAAAAAATATTTATTTTATATATTGAAGTAAAGAAAAATTTACTTAGTAGGAGGAATTGTCCAATTATTTTCTACATAGATCCGTCTTTGAGTGTAGTCATCGTCCTTGGATTTCGGCCACAACTGTATCAATATTTTTTAACTCATGATTGTGATCGTATTTTTCTGCAATTTCTCATAATATCAAGAATTGCAGCGAGAATATCTACCACGCGGGCTCAGTATTTTCTTGAATGAATTTTTTCATGATCTAGACACAGTCGTTAATTACGCGATGATTACGGTGGTGCTGAATCTTCATCTCCCAGTCAAGGTAGGCGTCTGGGTCACTCCTGCCTTTAAAAGAGGATACATTGAGTTTTACTCCCTCAATTCTGTCTTGCCCCTCTATTCGGTTCAATCCATCATTGACCCTTATGTTGCCACCATAAGGTCTCCTAGCATTTGGATTCATTTGGTGCTATAGTCCTTCTATTCGCCTGTAGAGTTCTTCATTGTTACGGTTCAACAAACATTGCATTTGTGTAGTCATCGCGTCCAGTAATAAGCGCTGAGATTCATCCAGTTGATGATATACACCACCATTGTCACCAGCTCCTGTGAATGTATGTATACATGATTTTGATGATGTCAAAAGAAGAATCAAACAAGGCTCATTTTGCTTCAAGATTAATACAAGATTGTTTCAACAAACAAAGCCTTGATTCAAGATTTCTTCAAGATCAAGCCTTGCCTCACAATGAAAGGTTTCAAGTCATTCAAGGCACATGTAATCGATTACCAATACATGTAATCGATTAGCAATGGTTTAAAAGTGTGTAATCGATTACACATCATATGTAATCGATTACTAGAGACTCTGAACATTGGGAATTCAAATTTTTAAATGAAGGGTCACAACTGTTCAAGAAAAACAACTGTGTAATTGATTACACTAATTCTGTAATCGATTACCAAAGAGGATTTTCAAGGAATATCGCCAACAGTCACATCTTTTCATTAGATTTGTGAATGGCCATCAAAGGCCTATAAATAGGTGACTTGGGCACGAATTTTATGCAGAGAGTTTTGCTTGGCAAAAATGTCTTATCCTCTCAAAAGACAATGAGAGAGATTCCAAAAGAAATTCATTGTCAAATGCTCTCTCAAAAGAAATCTTTGGCCAAACACTTGCAAAATCTATAAGGATTCCTACATGATCTTTATTGTAATATTCTTCTCTTGAAGAGAGAATTCTTCTTCCATTCTTCTTATTCAATAAGATTGGTTAAGAGACTGTGAGTCTCTTGTTGTAAAGGATTCCTGAACACAAGGGATGGGTTGTCCCTGTGTGGTTCAGACTTTGTAATGGATTTTACAAAGATAGTGGAAATCTCAAGTGAGTTGCTTGAGTACTGGACGTAGGCACGGGTTGTGGCCGAACCAGTATAAAACTGTGTTTGCATTCTCTCTTCCCTTATCTCATTTATGTTATTGCAATCAATTTTGCCTTGCATGTTTATAGAACATTATTAAATTGATTATTGTTGCTTCTTTTGCATTCTAAGCCTATCCCTCTTAAGATTATTGAGGCCACAAGGTCCAACAGATACAACTTCTAAAGGGTCTGAATCAGACTAGGAAGATGAGGTAAATTTCGATGACCCTGAATCTCTTAGAAAAGTTCATCATGAGCTTCTATCTAACTCATCTATTCTCTCAAATGCTTACAAAAACCTACGAGGAGATTTCAAGAATCTATCCAAAGATCATCTAAAATTTGAGAAAACCTTTTCGGATCAAGTAGATGTTTCACTGGATGAGTCCACTCAGACATATGAAGCTTGCGTAATTATTAAGGAAAAAGAGTCCAAGCTATGTCTTGATTTGTCATAGTGGACGACTACTCAAGATGGAGATAGGTTATGTTCCAAAACCTCAAAAATGAGTGTTTCAATAACTTCTTTAAATTTTGTAAACATGATCAAAACGAAAAAGGATTATGCATTACTTAAATCAGAAGTGACCATGGGGTGAATTTGAAAATGATAAGTTCCAACTGTTTTATGAAGAAAATGGAATTCTTCATAATTTTTCAACACCAATAACTCCTCAACAAAATGGAGTAGTTGAGAGAAAGAATAGATCTCTCCAAGAGATGGCTAGAGCAATGCTCAATGATAATTCAACCCTTAAGCACTTTTGGGTTGAAGCAATGAATACTGCATGTTACCTTCAAATAGAATTTATATAATGCCTATCTTGAAAAAGACTCCCTATGAACTGTGGAAAGTACAAAACCCCAACATGTCATGTTTTCATCCATTTGGATGCAAGTGTTTTAGTCTTAACAACAAGGATAGTCTGGGAAAATTTGATTCAAAAAGTGATAATGGGATATTTCTAGGATACTCGAAAACTTCCAAGGCATTTAGAGTGTACAACTCATGAACCTTAGTTGTTGAAGAAGATATTCATGTAAGATTTGATGAAAACAAGTCTGATAAAGATCTATCAGAGCTAGATGGGTCTTTTGCAGATTTACGACTAGACGATAGCTCTATAGCAACTACCTCGTCCAAATAAGATCTAGAGATAGTAGCGTTGATGTAGCTCCATGTGGAGCTTGTAGGCCTTGGATCTTCTTCATCAATGGAGTCCTTTTCTTTTTGAACATCAATGGCAGCGGAATGGAGAAGGAAGAAAAATGATTGGAGAAGCCACTTCAAGGAGAAGATGAGTCAAGAACAAGCTCACCACCATAGGAAGTCATGGATAAGAGCTTGAAGGTAGGAGAAGATGAGTGGAGGGAGAAGGAGAGAAGGAGCACGAAATACTATGCCTCAAATGAGGTCTGGACTTTGAATTGTAATTCTCAAATGATCAAAGTTGAAAAAATGCACACACAAGGTCTCTATTTATATCCTAAGTGTCACACAAAATTGGAGGGAAATTTGAATTTCTATTCAAATTTCACTTGAATTTGAATTTGAATTTGTGGAGCCAAAATTTCACTAATTATGATTAGTGAATTTCAGCTATGGTTCAGCCTACTAATCCAAGATCAAGTCCAAGATTCTCCACTAAGTGTGTTTAGGTGTCATGAGGCATGTAAAGCATGAAGGAGACGCACAAAGTATGACTATATGATGTGTCAATGGGATGTAGCAAGCAAATGCTCACCTTCCCCTTCGGATGGACAAAAATTTAATTGGATTGGGTTTCTCCCAATTCAATTAAATTTCTCTCCCAATACACACACATCAAATAGTGCACTTAATGCATGTGAAATTACAAAACTACCCTTAATACAAAAATTAGTCTAGATGCCCTAAAATACAAGGGCTGAAAAATCCTACATTACTATGGCACCCTCCCTACACTATGGAGCCCTAAATACAAGGCCAAAAAATAATGAAACCTTAATCTAATATGTACAAAGATAAGTGAGCTCATACTTAGCCCATGGCCCCAAAATCTACCCTAAGGCTCATGAGAACCCTAGGGGGGTAAGATTGCATAAAGCATCCACTCAACAAGAAGTTCAAGCTGAAGTAAGAAAACCCACTAGACACATCATGAGAAGAAATAATCCAAAAATTCATATCATAGGTGATCCAGCAGATTATGTTCAAACAGGATTATCACTCAGAACACAAGGACACATTGCACTTATTTCTAAAATGGAACCCAAACACATTGATGATGCCATGCAAGATGACAACTGGGTGAAAGTGATGCAAGAAGAGGTTGACCAATTTCAAAAGAATAATGTCTAGAAGCTAGTCGAAAAAACAAAACGAAAGAAAGCAGTATAGACTACAAAAAATAAAGGTTCATTCAAAAAGAAGAATAAGGCATAACAAGAAGGTATAGACTACAAAAAAGCAACAACAAGGTAAACTGCTTTATCTATTGAAGAAGCATCAACATAGAGAGAAGAAAAATAAAGGTTCACTCAAAAAGAAGAGTAAGGCATATGTCACTTGGGATGACAATGAAACAAAAACATCCAACGACAATAGTGAAGAGGAAGAACCAAATTTGTGCTTCATGGCAAACAACAATGTTGAGAGTGAGGTAAACATTTTTGATTCGAAAGTTAATGTGATAACTATGATCAACTACTAGATTCTTTTAATGAAATGCATCAAGAAGCACAAAAGATTATTTTTGCAAATAATTTTCTAAAAGGAAAATTGAGGTGGCATGTGGATGAGCTAGTGGAAGAGCAAACAATTCTTCTTGCAATTGCACTAATATCACTTCCCCTTGTGCAGAATGTAAATTTTTAGAAGACAAGGTAGAATACTTGCTAAAAGCTTTATCCTAGAGACAATTTGGAAGCATTACTTGCACAACAAAAATGTGCAATTGAAAGGGATGGATTGGGTTATACACACAACAAGAAGTAGAAAGCTTACAAAAATTTCTTTAACTTCACAAAAGCTTATAGCTCACCCTTCACGGTATGCCATTATTGTATGAACAAGGGATATTCTTCTTTCAAGTGCATGATAAAAAGATATGGAGTTCCAAGTGGGAAATATAAGTTGGTTCCCAAAGGAACTAGAGAGGTTGCTAACCAAAAAGGACCCAACACAACTTTGGTACCTAAATCTACATTCTATACATTTTTGTAGGTGAACCTAGCAACAGATAAACAACTATGGTATCTTGATAACGGTTGCTCAAGGCATATGATAGGAGACAAGTCAAAGTTTATGTCTCTAAAGGCTAAAGAAGGAGGATTTGTAATCTATGGTGATAACAACAAAGGGAGAATTCTTGGTGTAGGTAATATTGGTAATTCCCTAACTATTTCCAAAGAGAATGTCTTATACGTGGAAGGGCTGAAACATAACTTGTTAAGCATAAGCCAACTATGTGATAAGGGTTTTAAAATCGTTTTTAACCTAGAGTGTTGCACAATAACCAAATTGATTTCAAACAACATTAAATTTTTTGGTAGCCATATTGGCAATACCTATGCTTAATGTAAAAAGTGCATCTCACTCAAACATGGCTTGTTTAATAAGTAATGTTGATCCTTCTTAGCTTTGGCATAGGAGAATAGCTCATATCCACATGAATCATCTAAATAAGCTAGTCTCTGAGGAGTTAGTTAGAGGACTCCCAAAGCTCAAATTTGAGAAGGATAGCTTATGTAATGCATGTCAAAAAAGAAAGCAAGCTTCTATCTTTCAAATCTAAAAGTATTATTTCTACCTCTAGAGTGTTTGAACTTTTACATTTAAATATTTTTGGTCCTTCTAGAACCATATGCATTAGAGGGAATCACTATGCTTTGATTATTGTAGATGATTGCTCTAGATATATCTAGACTTTATTTTATCTTCTTTGAGTAATGCTTTTAAAGTCTTTCAAAAACTTGCCAAGCTTATTCAAAATGAAAAGGAATTCAAAATTAAAAGTTTGAGAAGTGACCACGGAAGAGAATTTCAAAATGACTCTGAATTGTTTTGTGAACAAAATGGCATTAATCGTAACTTTTCCGCTCCAAGAACACCACAACAAAATGGGATTGTGGGGAGGAAAAAAAAGTCCCTTGAGGAACTTGTTAGTGTTTAGCTCTACTGAGCTTTAAAAGATTGGCTAAGATTTTGTTAAAACATAAGCACTTAGACAATGAAGGAAAGCTGGAGTTGCTGCACATGATGTCCAACGCTATGTCAAGGAATAAGATCGGGCTGCACAATGCACAAGGCAAGATAAAATGTCAAATGAAGAATTGAAGTTGCAGGATCCACGATGTCGGATACAATGTCCTGACATCCTGCCCGAGAATACTGGAGTTGCTGTACAATGCAAGATAAAAGTCAAGTGAAGCATTGAAGCTGCAGGATCCAAGATGTCGGATACGATGTCCTGACATCTGGCCCGAAAATACTGGACATATAAATCTGTTATATCTTTAACAGATTATTGTGCAGTTAGCAAGAGATAAGAAGATCTATCTTTAGGAACGAATTAAAAGACCATTATGGTTCGAATTTCAAAGTAGAAGAGTTCGTTCAGGGATTAAAGATTAAAGTTTAAAGATTCAAACTAAAAGATCAAAAGTTATCTCTTAGTTCTTTAACTGCAGATTTTCAGGAAGAAGATAGATCTCCTCCAGCATCAAGAACTTGCAGCCCAGAATCGTACACGGCTATATAATCATGGAGGCTGCACGAGTTCTGTACCAAGTCCGGGATTGAAGAGTTATTTTGTGAGTTTTAGGACTTGAGTGTTTTTGTGAGCCACCTTGATGGTATACTAACATCAAGTGTTGGACCTGAGTGTGTAGAGTTGATCTCTATTGTGTAGGGTTGATCCCATTTGTTCAGAGTTGATCTCTGGTGTGTCTTTGAATAAATTGTAAACACGGGAGTGTGAGTGAGAGGGAGTGAGCAGAGGTTCTCATGTCTAAGATTGGGTCTTAGGTAGAGATCGCACGGGTAGTGGTTAGGTGAGAAGGTTGTAAACAGGGGTTGTTAGACCTTGAACTAACACTATTGAGAGTGGATTTCCTCCCTGGCTTGGTAGCCCCCAGATGTAGGTGAGGTTGCACCGAACTGGGTAAACAATTCTCTTGTGTTATTACTTGTTTAATCTGTTCATACGGACACACATAAACTGCATGTTCTGAAGCGTGATGTCGTGACATCCTGTACGACATCTGTCCCCTGGTATCAGAATTTCAATTGGTATCAGAGCCAACACTCGAAATCACAGAGTGAGATCTGGGGAGATAAATTCTGATGAACATGGAGAAAGAAGGAGGACCAGTGAACAGACCACCAATTCTTGATGGAAGCAACTATGAATACTGGAAAGCAAGAATGGTGGCCTTCCTCAAATCACTGGATAGCAGAACCTGGAAAGCTGTCATCAAAGGCTGGGAACATCCCAAGATGCTGGACACAGAAGGAAAGCCCACTGATGAATTGAAGCCAGAAGAAGACTGGACTAAAGAAGAGGACGAATTGGCACTTGGAAACTCCAAAGCTTTGAATGCACTATTCAATGGAGTTGACAAGAACATCTTCAGACTGATCAACACTTGCACAGTGGCCAAAGATGCATGGGAGATCCTGAAAATCACTCATGAAGGAACCTCCAAAGTGAAGATGTCCAGATTGCAACTCTTGGCTACAAAATTCGAAAATCTGAAGATGAAGGAGGAAGAGTGTATTCATGACTTCCACATGAACATTCTTGAAATTGCCAATGCTTGCACTGCCTTGGGAGAGAGGATAACAGATGAAAAGCTGGTGAGAAAGATCCTCAGATCCTTGCCTAAGAGATTTGACATGAAAGTCACTGCAATAGAGGAGGCCCAAGACATTTGCAACATGAGAGTAGATGAACTCATTGGTTCTCTTCAAACCTTTGAGCTAGGACTCTCGGATAGGGCTGAAAAGAAGAGCAAGAATCTGGCTTTCATGTCCAATGATGAAGGAGAAGAAGATGAGTATGACCTGGCTACTGATGAAGGTCTGACAAATGCAGTTGTGCTCCTTGGAAAGCAGTTCAACAAAGTGCTGAACAGAATGGACAAGAGGCAGAAACCACATGTCCAGAACATCCCTTTCGACATCAGGAAAGGCAGTAAATACCAGAAAAGATCAGATGTAAAGCCCAGTCACAGCAAAGGAATTCAATGCCATGGGTGTGAAGGCTATGGACACATCATAGCTGAATGTCCCACTCATCTCAAGAAGCACAGGAAGGGACTCTCTGTATGTCAATCTGATACAGAGAGTGAACAAGAAAGTGATTCTGACAGAGATGTGAATGCACTCACTGGGATATTTGAAACTGCTGAAGATTCAAGTGATACAGACAGTGAAATCACTTTTGATGAGCTTGCTGCATCCTATAGAAAACTATGCATCAAAAGTGAGAAGATCCTTCAACAAGAAGCACAACTGAAGAAGGTCATTGCAGATCTGGAGGCTGAGAAGGAGGCACATGAAGATGAGATTTCTGAACTTAAAGGAGAAGTCGGTTTTCTGAACTCTAAATTGGAAAACATGACCAAATCAATAAAGATGCTGAATAAAGGCTCAGTTACGCTTGATGAAGTGCTGCTGCTTGGAAAGAATGCTGGAAACCAGAGAGGGCTTGGATTTAATCCTAAGCCTGCTGGCAGAACGACCATGACAGAATTTGTTCCTGCCAAAAACAGGACTGGAGCCACGATGTCACAACATCGGTCTCGACATCATGGAATGCAGCAGAAAAAGAGCAAAAGAAAGAAGTGGAGGTGTCACTACTGTGGCAAGTACGGTCACCTAAAGCCCTTTTGCTATCATCTACATGGCCATCCACATCATGGAACTCAAAGCGGCAACAGCAGAAAGAAGATGATGTGGGTTCCAAAACACAAGGCTGTTAGTCTTGTTGTTCATACTTCACTTAGAGCATCAGCTAAGGAAGATTGGTACCTAGATAGCGGCTGTTCCCGACACATGACAGGAGTCAAAGAATTCCTGCTGAACATTGAGCCCTGCTCCACTAGTTATGTGACATTTGGAGATGGCTCTAAAGGAAAGATCATTGGAATGGGAAAGCTAGTTCATGATGGTCTTCCTAGTCTGGACAAAGTACTGCTGGTGAAGGGACTGACTGCAAACTTGATCAGCATCAGTCAGCTGTGTGATGAAGGATTCAATGTGAACTTCACAAAGTCAGAATGCTTGGTGACAAATGAGAAGAGTGAAGTTCTGATGAAGGGCAGCAGATCAAAGGACAATTGTTACCTATGGACACCTCAAGAAACCAGCTACTCCTCCACATGTCTATCCTCCAAAGAAGATGAAGTTAGAAGATGGCATCAAAGATTTGGACATCTGCACTTAAGAGGCATGAAGAAAATCATGGACAAAGGTGCGGTTAGAGGCATTCCCAATCTGAAAATAGAAGAAGGCAGAATCTGTGGTGAATGTCAGATTGGAAAGCAAGTCAAGATGTCCCACCAGAAGCTTCAACATCAGACCACTTCCAGGGTACTGGAACTACTTCACATGGATTTGATGGGGCCTATGCAAGTTGAAAGCCTTGGAGGAAAGAGGTATGCCTATGTTGTTGTGGATGATTTCTCCAGATTTACCTGGGTCAACTTTATCAGAGAGAAATCAGAAACCTTTGAAGTATTCAAAGAGTTGAGTCTAAGACTTCAAAGAGAAAAGGATTGTGTGATCAAGAGAATCAGGAGCGACCATGGCAGAGAATTTGAAAACAGCAGGTTCACTGAATTCTGCACATCTGAAGGCATCACTCATGAGTTCTCTGCAGCCATTACACCACAACAGAATGGCATAGTTGAAAGGAAAAACAGGACCTTGCAAGAGGCTGCTCGGGTCATGCTTCATGCCAAAGAACTTCCCTATAATCTCTGGGCTGAAGCCATGAACACAGCATGCTACATCCACAACAGAGTCACACTGAGAAGGGGGACTTCAACCACCCTGTATGAAATCTGGAAAGGGAGGAAGCCATCTGTCAAGCACTTTCACATCTTTGGAAGTCCATGTTACATCTTGGCAGATAGAGAGCAAAGGAGAAAGATGGATCCCAAGAGTGATGCAGGAATATTCCTGGGATACTCTACAAACAGCAGAGCATATAGAGTATTCAATTCCAGAACCAGAACAGTGATGGAATCCATCAATGTGGTTGTTGATGATCTGTCTCCAGCAAGAAAGAAAGATGTCGAAGAAGATGTCAGAACATCAGGAGACAATGTAGCAGATGCAGCTAAAAGTGGAGAAAATGCAGAAAACTCTGATCCTGCTACAGATGATTCAAACATCAACCAACCTGACAAGAGACCCTCCATTAGAATCCAGAAGATGCACCCCAAGGAGCTGATTATAGGAGATCCAAACAGAGGGGTCACTACAAGATCAAGGGAGGTTGAGATCGTCTCAAACTCATGTTTTGTCTCCAAAATTGAGCCCAAGAACGTGAAAGAGGCACTGACAGATGAGTTCTGGATCAATGCCATGCAAGAAGAATTGGAGCAATTCAAAAGGAATGAAGTCTGGGAGCTAGTTCCTAGGCCCGAGGGAACTAATGTGATTGGCACCAAGTGGATCTTCAAGAACAAAACCAATGAAGAAGGTGTCATAACCAGAAACAAGGCCAGACTGGTTGCTCAAGGCTACACTCAGATTGAAGGTGTAGACTTTGATGAGACTTTTGCCCCAGTTGCTAGACTTGAGTCCATCAGATTATTACTTGGTGTGGCTTGCATCCTCAAATTCAAGCTGTACCAGATGGATGTGAAGAGCGCATTTCTGAATGGATACCTGAATGAAGAAGTCTATGTGGAGCAGCCAAAGGGATTTGCAGACCCGACTCATCCAGATCATGTATACAGGCTCAAGAAGGCTCTCTATGGATTGAAGCAAGCTCCAAGAGCTTGGTATGAAAGGCTAACAGAGTTCCTTACTCAGCAAGGGTATAGGAAGGGAGGAATTGACAAGACTCTCTTTGTCAAGCAAGATGCTGAAAACTTGATGATTGCACAGATATATGTTGATGACATTGTGTTTGGAGGGATGTCGAATGAGATGCTTCGACATTTTGTCCAACAGATGCAATCTGAATTCGAGATGAGTCTTGTTGGAGAGCTGACTTATTTTCTGGGACTTCAAGTGAAGCAGATGGAGGACTCCATATTCCTCTCACAAAGCAGGTATGCAAAGAACATTGTCAAGAAGTTTGGGATGGAGAATGCCAGCCATAAAAGAACACCTGCACCTACTCACTTGAAACTGTCAAAGGATGAAGCTGGCACCAGTGTTGATCAAAGCCTGTACAGAAGCATGATAGGGAGCTTATTATATTTAACAGCTAGCAGACCCGACATCACCTATGCAGTAGGTGTTTGTGCAAGATATCAAGCCAATCCTAAGATAAGTCACTTGACTCAAGTAAAGAGAATTTTGAAATATGTAAATGGCACCAGTGACTATGGGATTATGTACTGTCATTGTTCAAATCCAATGCTGGTTGGGTATTGTGATGCTGACTGGGCTGGAAGTGCAGATGACAGAAAAAGCACTTCTGGTGGATGCTTCTATTTGGGAACCAATCTTATTTCATGGTTCAGCAAGAAGCAAAACTGTGTGTCCCTATCTACAGCAGAAGCCGAGTATATTGCAGCAGGAAGCAGCTGTTCACAGCTAGTTTGGATGAAGCAGATGCTGAAGGAGTACAATGTCGAACAAGATGTCATGACATTGTACTGTGACAACATGAGTGCTATTAATATTTCTAAAAATCCTGTTCAACACAGCAGAACCAAGCACATTGACATTAGACATCACTATATCAGAGATCTTGTTGATGATAAAGTGATCACACTGAAGCATGTTGACACTGAGGAACAAATAGCAGATATTTTCACAAAGGCTTTGGATGCAAATCAGTTTGAAAAACTGAGGGGCAAGCTGGGCATTTGTGTGCTAGAGGAATTATAGCAACTACAGCAATCTGAACGTGCCCAAACGAATCACTTAGCATTAATAGCACGTTCACTACTGAACCAAGGAAAATTCGACCGTTGCTTCACACGGCCCTCTACATTCCTCATTCAAATATATATCTGCTTGACATTCGTGTTTTGTTCAGCATTTCCCAATAGTTTTCTGAGATTTACGAAATCATTCCAAACGCTCTGCTTTTCCATGGCTACCTCATCAAAAGAAACTGCAGCTTCTGGTTCACCATCTGTCCCATCATCTCCACACCAGGAACAACCTGAACTCAACATCCAACCTATCCAAATAATTCCTGGTCAAGCCTCTGTCCCTGAGAAACTGGTTCCCAGAAGACCACAGGGAGTGAAGATTGCTGAAAACCCTAGCCCTGCAACGAGTCCTAGGGAAGTAGACACGGAGATGGACAAGAAAATACGCAGCATTGTGAGTAGCATCTTGAAAGACGCCTCTGTTCCTGAAGCTGATGAAGATGTCCCAACATCGTCCAACCCAAATGTTTCTGTGCCTGATGTCAAGAAAGATGTTCCAACATCTTCCGCTCCAAATGCTGAAGCACTCCCTTCACCCAGTGAAGAGGGATCAACTGAGGAAGATGATCAAGCCGCAGAGGAGACTCCTGCACCAAGGGCACCAGAACCTGCTCCAGGTAACCTCATTGACCTTGAAGAAGTAGAATCTGATGAAGAACCCATTGCCAACAGGTTGGCACCGGGCATTGCAGAAAGGTTACAAAGCAGAAAGGGAAAAACTCCCCTTAAGAGGTCTGGACGAATCAAGACTATGGCCCAGAAGAAGAGTACTCCAATCACTCCTGCCACATCCAGAAGAAGCAAGGTTGCTATCCCCTCCAAGAAGAGGAAAGAAATTTCCTCATCCGATTCTGATGAGGATGTCGAACTAGATGTCTCAACATCTAAGAAGGCCAAGACTTCAGGGAAGAAGGTGCCTGAAAATGTTCCTGATGCACCATTGGACAACATCTCTTTCCACTCCATTGGCAATGTTGAAAAGTGGAAATATGTGTATCAACGCAGACTTGCGGTTGAAAGAGAACTGGGAAGAGCTGCCATGGATTGCAAGGAAATCATGGACCTCATCAAGGCTGCTGGACTGCTGAAGACTGTCAGCAAGTCGGGAGATTGCTATGAAGGCTTAGTCAGGGAATTCATTGTCAACATTCCCTCTGACATATCAAACAGAAAAAGTGATGATTATCAAAGAGTGTTTGTCAGAGGAAAGTGTATTAGATTCTCCCCTGCTGTGATCAACAAATATCTAGGCAGACCTACTGATGGAGTGATAGATATTGATGTTTCTGAGCATCAAATTGCCAAGGAAATCACTGCCAAACGAGTCCAGCATTGGCCAAAGAAAGGGAAGCTTTCAGCAGGGAAGCTAAGTGTGAAGTATGCAATTCTACACAGGATTGGTGCTGCAAACTGGGTACCCACCAATCATACTTCCACTGTTGCCACAGGTTTGGGTAAATTTCTGTATGCTGTTGGAACCAAATCCAAATTTAATTTTGGAAACTATATCTTTGATCAAACTGTTAAGCATTCAGAATCATTTGCTGTCAAATTACCCATTGCCTTCCCTACTGTATTATGTGGCATTATGTTGAGTCAGCATCCCAATATGTTAAACTACACTGACTCTGTGATGAAGAGAGAATCTCCTCTATCCCTGCATTACAAACTGTTTGAAGGGACACATGTCCCAGACATTGTCTCGACATCTGTCTCGACATCAGGGAAAGCTGCTGCTTCAGGTGCTGTGTCCAAGGATGCTCTGATTGCTGAACTCAAGGACACATGCAAGGTGCTGGAAGCAACCATCAAAGCCACCACAGAGAAGAAGATGGAGCTAGAACTGCTGATCAAGAGGCTCTCAGAGAGTGGCATTGATGATGAAGAAGCAGCTGAGGAAGAAGGAGAAGCAGCTGAAGAAGAAGAAGAAGCTGCTGAGGAAGAAGGAGAAGCAGCTGAAGAAGAAGAAGAAGCTGCTGAGGAAGAGGAAGATGCAGCAGAAGAGACAGAATCAGATGATGACTGTTACTAGATATAGGGGCATGTCCCTTTGAACAATTGATTGTTATTGGTCTGTAATATTTGCACTTTAATTTCATGCATCCTACTTTTGCCAAATTTATGTCTAAAAAGGGGGAGTAATAGTATTATGCTTGCTATTATGCATGATTTTGAGTAGTAGGATACTATGTATGATGTATGGCAGTAGGATACGATGTATGCATGATTCATAACCTTGAGGGGGAGTTGTATGACGTTGAGGGGGAGACTGCTGCTGCTGATGATGACTGATGTAAGCTACTAGAAGATGCTGCAGTAGGAGCATGAAGACAGGGGGAGCAGATAACGGATGTCACATGAGATGTCTTGACATCCTGGAGAAGACTAGTAGCTGATAGAAGATGATGCAGTAAGCATGGAGACAGGGGGAGCAGTAGCAGAAAGCTGATGTCACGAGAGATGTCTTGACATCCTGGAGAAAACTTGTAGATTTGCAACTTGAAGAATTTCCGCTGTGCTTGATTACTCTGATAATGGAAGTTGCTGATCCCACTTGCATAACTGCTCGTACCTGCTCAGGAAGTGTCTAAGTATGTTTTAGACAAAATTTGCCAAAGGGGGAGATTGTTAGTGTTTAGCTCTACTGAGCTTTAAAAGATTGGCTAAGATTTTGTTAAAACATAAGCACTTAGACAATGAAGGAAAGCTGGAGTTGCTGCACATGATGTCCAACGCTATGTCAAGGAATAAGATCGGGCTGCACAATGCACAAGGCAAGATAAAATGTCAAATGAAGAATTGAAGTTGCAGGATCCACGATGTCGGATACAATGTCCTGACATCCTGCCCGAGAATACTGGAGTTGCTGTACAATGCAAGATAAAAGTCAAGTGAAGCATTGAAGCTGCAGGATCCAAGATGTCGGATACGATGTCCTGACATCTGGCCCGAAAATACTGGACATATAAATCTGTTATATCTTTAACAGATTATTGTGCAGTTAGCAAGAGATAAGAAGATCTATCTTTAGGAACGAATTAAAAGACCATTATGGTTCGAATTTCAAAGTAGAAGAGTTCGTTCAGGGATTAAAGATTAAAGTTTAAAGATTCAAACTAAAAGATCAAAAGTTATCTCTTAGTTCTTTAACTGCAGATTTTCAGGAAGAAGATAGATCTCCTCCAGCATCAAGAACTTGCAGCCCAGAATCGTACACGGCTATATAATCATGGAGGCTGCACGAGTTCTGTACCAAGTCCGGGATTGAAGAGTTATTTTGTGAGTTTTAGGACTTGAGTGTTTTTGTGAGCCACCTTGATGGTATACTAACATCAAGTGTTGGACCTGAGTGTGTAGAGTTGATCTCTATTGTGTAGGGTTGATCCCATTTGTTCAGAGTTGATCTCTGGTGTGTCTTTGAATAAATTGTAAACACGGGAGTGTGAGTGAGAGGGAGTGAGCAGAGGTTCTCATGTCTAAGATTGGGTCTTAGGTAGAGATCGCACGGGTAGTGGTTAGGTGAGAAGGTTGTAAACAGGGGTTGTTAGACCTTGAACTAACACTATTGAGAGTGGATTTCCTCCCTGGCTTGGTAGCCCCCAGATGTAGGTGAGGTTGCACCGAACTGGGTAAACAATTCTCTTGTGTTATTACTTGTTTAATCTGTTCATACGGACACACATAAACTGCATGTTCTGAAGCGTGATGTCGTGACATCCTGTACGACATCTGTCCCCTGGTATCAGAATTTCAATTGGTATCAGAGCCAACACTCGAAATCACAGAGTGAGATCTAAGGAGTGGAAAGCACCTAAGGACCTTTCTATTTACAACATCATAGATTTTGTGCATAAGATGTAGCGAAAGATTGAAATGTCAATGATGGGAGAGCTGAACTATTTCCATGGTCTACAATTGAAGAAAATGACCATGGAACTTTTCTCCATCAAACCAAGTATTTCAAGGAACTTCTCAAGAAGTTTGATATGGATAAAAGCAAGGAGACTACAACTCCTATAAATTTCTACCTTAGTGCAGATGAAAAAGGGAAACTCATTGACCAAACAAAGTACAAAGGTACTATTGGTTCATTATTTTATTTGACCAGTAATAGATCTGACATTATGTTTAGTGTTTGCATGTGTGCTCCCTATCAATCATGTCCTAAAGAGTCACATTTCTCAACAGTTAAGAGAGTTTTGAAGTATCTTAGAGGAACCTTAGATGTCGACTTGTGGTACCCTAAAGGTGTTGAGATCTCTTTATTGGGAGACACAGATTCAAACTTTGTTGGATGAAACTAGATAGGAACAATACAAGTGGAACTTGTGACTTATTAGGAAATGGCCTAGTATCTTGTGATGTAAGCTCCATTGGAGCTTGTAGGCCTAGGATCTTCTTTATCAATAGATTTCTTTGCTTCTTGGAAGATGAATGGCAGCGGAATGGAGAAGGAAGAGAGACAGGAGATGCCACTTCAAGGAGAAGATGAGTCTAGAAGAAGCTCACCACCATAGGAGGCCATGGATAAGAGCTTGGAGGAAGAAAGAGATGAATGAAGGGATAGGAAGAGAAGAGCACGAAATTTTGTGCTCTAAAAGAGCTCTGAAGTCTGAAGATTATTATTCAAATGATCAAAGTTGAAAAAATGCACACACATGACCTCTATTTATAACCTAAGTGTCACACAAAATTGGGGGGAAATTTGAATTTCAATTCAAATTTCACTTGAATTTGAAATTGAATTTGTGGAGCCAAACTTTGGAGCCAAAATTTCACTAATTACGATTAGTGAATTTTAGTTATGGTTCAGCCCACTAATCCAAGATCATTTCCAAGATTCTCCACTAAGTGTGCTTAGGTGTCATGAGGCATGTAAAGCATGAAGGACATACACAAAGTGTGACTATATGATGTGGCAATAGGGTGTAGTAAGCATATGCTCACCTCACCCTCTAAAATTTAATTGGATTGGGCTTCTACCAATTCAATTAAATTTTATTTCCCAACACACACATCAAATATTCACTTAGTGCATGTGAAATTACAAAACTACCCCTAATACAAAAACTAGTCTAGGTGCCCTAAAATACAAGGGCTGAAAAATCCTATATTTCTAGGGTACCCTACCTACATTATGGAGCCCTAAATACAAGGATCAAATATAACGACATCATAGTCTAATATGTACAAAGATAATTGGACCCAACCTTGGCCCATGGGCTCAGAAATCTACCCTAACGTTCATTAGAACCCTAGGGCCTTCTTCAGCAGCTCTAGCCCAATCTTCTTGGAGCCTCTTGCTCATGGCTCTAGTGGCTGGTCCCTTCCTAGGGAGGATTGCATCATCCCCTTCCCCTTGAAGAGGATTTGACCTCAACTGATCTTGTGATACAACAATTGGAACAAGATTCACTATCCACAATGAGCAAACAAGTTTTATCTAAAATTTTGCATCTTGTATGAAAGATGTTCTTTCTTTGGGATTGAGATAGATCACAAGATTGACCTCCAAGAAACCTTCTAACCATTAAGAGGTCACCTTCTTCATGGGGGTAGACTTCCTCACTAGACTCTTCACCCCTTACTTCATCTTCACTTCCACTAGAGGAAAAGGAAGAAGTAGTCTCCTCTTGACTACTATAAATGTCTTGACCCCTCATAATCATGGTTTTCTTTGTGGGGCATTAAGAGGCAATGTGAGCTCTCCCAAGACATTTGAAGCATTTAATGTTGCTAGTCCTTTCTTGGGAACTAGTCTTAGGGGTGGATTTCTCTATGGTCTTACCCTTATCTTCCTTGGGTTTTGAAGGTGCAGCCCCCAAAATTCCTTGGGCTTGGTCCTTCCTTGGATAAGAGTGAAAGCCATAAGATTTTGAAGAAGGCTTCCTTTAAGTTGTTGCTCCACTCTTATACAAAGTTGGACTAGCTCATCTAGGTTCCTATATGGGAGGAGTTCAACCTTATCCCTCACTTCCATATTAATCCCACTAAGGAACCTAGCTATGCTTGTTCTTTCCTCCTCCCTAAGTCCAGCTCTTAAAAGGAGTAGTTCCATTTGTGCTCTATATTCTTCAACACTCACACTCCCTTGTCTAAGCCTTTGGAGCTTATCCATAAGCTCCCATTCATAGTAGGAGGGAATGTGCCTCTTCCTAAGGGCACTCTTAAGATCATTCCAATACTCTACTGGAGGATCCCCATAAATCCTTCGTTCCCGAACAAGGGAAGTCCACCAATGGAGAGCATACCTTTGAAAGCTAAGGGTAGCCAATGGAACTTTTCTCTCTTCGCTAATATGATGGCAAGCAATGAGTTGTTCAACCTTCATTTCCCAATCTAAGTAGGCCTCAACATTATCTTTTCCATGGAAATATGGGAGGCTAATGTTAACCTCTTGAGGCCTTCTATCCTTTTCTCTTCTTTGGGAGTGATGTTTAGTATGTGAACTATGTCGCCCTCTATAATAGTCACTAAGTTCTTAACTTAAACTCTTGCAAGAGTCATGACTACTATAAGAGGCATGTTTTTCTCTTTTCATTTCTTTCATTATTTTTCTTCTTTCTTCCTCTCTTATTTTCTCTCTTTCATCTTGACTTATTTCTTCTAATCTTTTTTTACCTTTTTCTTTTCTCTCTTGTTTTTCTTTCCACAACTTAAGGGATCTCAACTCATCTAATATCTTAAACAAGGGGTCCTTAGAAGTAGAACCCTCACCATTAACACTAGATGAAGAATGAAGACTCGTGTTGGTTCCTAAGTTATGGTTCTTTCTTGTTGGGGGTTTGAAAACAAAAGGTAAAAGAAACTATGGTTAAAACTAGCCAAAATAAACACTAAAAGAGGTGTTAAAGATAAGGTAAAAACTAATTGGTAAAAGGCAAGCTATCTAGGCGGTTTGACAATGGAGGGTAAAGGAAATAAGCTATGAAAGTAAGCAAGAAATTAAAATGCAAGAAATGCAAACTAGGTGGATCCTAAGAGTGTTTGGATGATCTATTTAAGGTTCCCAACAAAACACTCACTATCCTAAGGGAAAATTGCCACTTAAAATTATTACACACAAATGGAAGTAGGGTGACCTATTGGAGGCTCCCAACTTACTTCCAATGAATGGCCTTTTTGTTACAAAATTTGGAAGCAAAGCAAATTGCCAATTACAAAATTACAAAAAAAAAAAGTCCTCAATTGTGGTGGCTATTCTCTCTTTGGTGTTTCACTAAATTTGGAGTGCTTCTTAGTCCAATAGCTCTTAAGGTGGTTGGCCCCTTGCTTCTTGACTCAAATTCTTCAAGGTATGGCACCAATCCTCCTTTCCAATTCTCTATATGGCAACTCAAAAGCAAGGAAACAAAGAGACAAGCTATAACCAAAGACCCAAAAAAAAAATGAAATGAAAGCTAAACCAATAGAGTTTTAACAAGACAAATTTTCAAGGATTATTCAACAATTAAAGCAATGAAAAGCACCCAAAAGCAAGCTAGGACTCAAAGAGAAACCTAGAATGGCTCTAGAGTAGAGTAGAAAAACTAAAAAAAAGACTCAGGAAACCTCTAGTTTTGGCACTTGTTTTCACAATAATTTTCAATTGAAATTTCAGAACTAGGATTGGTGTAAAATAGGCACAATTATAGAACAAATTTTGAGCCAAAACAACAAGCACACTTCCCTTTCACTTTTTTTTTCCTGGACACTGATTTTTCAGCCGACTTGTGTGATTTTTCTTATTTTTTTCCTTTATTCCAAATCCATTGGTTCTTTTTTCATAATTTTGGTCCAGATGTCTAGAAAATTCAGTAAAACGTTCAGCTCAAAACACGTAGTGACCAATTCCCAATAATTTATACAAATTCATATGTTCAAGCTGCCAGCATAACAATTTCAACCTAGAAATCAAGAGTAGTGTTTATGTTGCTTAAGGCTTGGATAGTTACAATTTGTGTTTGCTTATGCTCAATTATCTTGAATAACACAATTAAAGAGAGATTAAGACTTATTTTGATTCCCAAATCCAGCCATAACTCAGCACCACAACTCAACTTCATCATAGGCGTCATGCAGGAAACTTAGAAAACAAAAGAAAGAGTTCAACAACAAGACTACTTCTAGGAATTAATTTAGAACATGTTATGAACTAAATAACATGCATGAATTATACTCAAAATTCCAAAGATAGGCTAAGAATGACAAGAATACATGAACAAATGTATCTATAATTCAATAAACAAAATCAAAATTCAACACAAACTTAGAACATAATGTGACAATTACTATGACTAAACATGACTCTAAGACAACATGGATTAAGTGATTTGCACTTAGATTTTTGTGTTTTTTTTCTAATCAATATTTTGGAAGAAAATTTAGATCTAAAGGTTCAGCACAAGAATATTATGAATGAAAAATTATAGAACCTAAAATCAACACAAAAACATGATTCAAGAGTAGATCTACAAAATTTGAACCATAGAAATGCAAGAACAAGTGTAGATCTAAGATTTAATCGGTTTATCTTTTTTTAATCTACTCTAAACAGCACCAAACCACAAGACAGTGGAGGATATACATGGAGAATAAGATGAAGAATAAGGAATTAAAGAGAATTCACCGGACACAAAGATAAAGGAAGCAAGAGAACATCACCTAGATGAAGATGCTCTGATACCACATGATGTAAGCTCCACTGGAGCTTGTAGGCCTAGAATCTTCTTCATCAATGGATTCCTTTGCTTCTTGGAAGATGAATGGCAGCGGAATGGAGAAGGAAGAGAGAGAGGAGACGCCACTTCAAGGAGAAGATGAGTCTAGAAGAAGCTCATCACCATAGGAGGCCATGGATAAGAGCTTGGAGGAAGAAGGAGATGAATGAAGGGAGAGGAAGAGAAGAGCACGAAATTTTGTGCTCTAAAAGAGCTCTGAAATCTGAAGTTTAATATTCAAATGATCAAAGTTGAAAAAAATGCACACACATGACCTCTATTTATAGCCTAAGTGTCACACAAAATTGGAGGGAAATTTGAATTTCAATTCAAATTTCACTTGAATTTGAAATTGAATTTGTGGAGCCAAACTTTGGAGCCAAAATTTCACTAATTATAATTAGTGAATTTTATTTATGGTTCAGCCCACTAATCCAAGATCAATTCTAAGATTCTCCACTAAGTGTGCTTAGGTGTCATGAGGCATGTAAAGCATGAAGGACATGCACAAAGTGTGATTATATGATGTGGCAATGAGGTGTAGTAAGCAAATGCTCACCTCCCTCTCTAAAATTTAATTGGATTGGGCTTCTACCAATTCAATTAAATTTTATTTCCCAACACACACATCAAATATTCACTTAGTGCATGTGAAATTACAAAACTACCTCTAATACAAAAACTAGTCTAGGTGCCCTAAAATACAAGGGCTGAAAAATCCTATATTTCTAGGGTACCCTACCTACATTATGGAGCCCTAAATACAAGGATCAAATATAATGACATCCTAGTCTAATATGTACAAAGATAATTGGACCCAACCTTGGCCCATGGGCTCAGAAATCTACCCTGAGGTTCATGAGAACCCTAGGGCCTTCTTCAGTAGCTCTAGCCCAATCTTCTTGGAGCCTCTTGCTCATGGCTCTAGTGATTGGTCGCTTCCTAAGGATGACTGCATCATCTTGGAATAGCGAGAAGCAAGCATGTGTTGCCTTATCTATTGTTAAGGTAAGTACATTGTTGCAGAAAGCTATTGTGCACAGATAATGTGGCTTAAACAATAACTTTCTTATTTTGGATTTCATTTAGAACTCATTCCTTTAAGATGCGATAACACTAGTGCCATTAGTCTCACCAAAAATCCTATCATGCATTCTAGGACAAAACATATATAGATTAGGCATCATTTCATTAGGGATCATATTTCCAAGGGTGATTGTGATATAGAGTTTGTTGATACATACTCACAACTAACTTATATCTTCACCAAACCTTTAGCAAGGGATAGGTTCTTCCACCTTCATATTGAACTTGGCATCCTAAGTGAGTCTAATCTCACTTGAGCCAATTAGGGAGTACTGATTCATGTACATATGCATTTACATTTGTTTACTTGTTTTTATGTACATGTGATTTGCATTTTTGAACATTTAACATTCATAAAAAACATTTTGCATGTTTAATTCTTAAAAAAAATATTTAGCATGCATGATAATCGATTAGCATATCTTGTAATCGATTATATATAGTCAAGGCTGATATCTAAGCTCTCTAGGTAAACCTATAATCGATTACCACTCTGGGCAATCGATTATCTCAAGTGAAGACAAAAAGTCTAACTCTCTGTTTGAACTTGTAATCAATTACCACTTTGGGTAGTAGATTACCAGGTGTCGCAACCTACCCTTCGGCGGGAGGGCGACGCGAGACTCGCGGGAGGCGTGTTCCACGAAAGGAATACGCGCGGAGTCGCCACCAACGTTTATTTGAGGAAAACGTCGGAAAAACCGGAAAAGACGCGATCTACGAACTTTTAAGTGAAAGGTTCGGGAGTTGTATTTACGCACGGGGAAGGTATTAGCACCCCACACGTCCGCCCCAAGGGACGGCAGCCTTTAATCGAATGTGCAAACATGACTTTGATTTTTTATGTTCCCTTTTTATGTCTCTATATCCTTTATACCCTTTTTATATTTTTTCTTTTTTGTGGTCGACAAGGGTGTTTCCCTTTGCTCCTACGTATTCCTCAATTTGGGATGAGAAAATCAGACCTACGTAGTTCTTTTGGAACAAAGTGTTTGGTTAAGTTGTTTTTGTCTTTTTTGCAAAATATGTTTTTACAAAGTGTTTGGTTAAGTTGTTTTTGTCTTTTTTGCAAAATATGTTTTTATTGAACAAAAGGTCATTTAAGGTGTTGGACCATTAACGATCTCTTGTTTTTGAAAGGAGAGAAACGTTAAGGCATTGGACCATTAACGATCTCTTGTTTTTGAAAGGAGAGAAACGTTAAGGCATTGGACCATTAACGATCTCTTGGGGTGGTCGACAAAAGCGGGGCTTTTGCTCCTACATATCCTCAATGAGGAACTCAAAAGCGGGGCTTTTGCTCCTACATATCCTCAATGAGGAACTCAGACCTACGTAGTTCTTTCTTATCAAGTGATTCTTTTTTACTTAAGTGGTGGTCATTTTAAGGCGTTTGGACCTTAAAAATGATCCATTTTACTTAGTGAGAAATTGAAATGACAAATTTCAAAAGCCTATTTTTGTGGACGAGCTTGACTAGGCGAGTTGATTTTAGCCTTAGTTTCACTTTAGTTATTAATCAATTCGATTAAGAATGAGAAATCCCAAAGAGAAAACGTCCGATTAATTTTCCGCTTTATTTTACTAAAAGATGTTTTTTTTTATTATTATATTATTTTTTACCTCTTTTTGATTTCCAACGTGGTTACGGCACGACCGAACGGTCGGAATTCATTTTAATCGAAGTTAACGGATAATACAATTCAAACGTTCGGTGGAAATTGATTTTATTTTTAAGTTAAGCGAGAAATGACTTAAGTAAAATGGCTTAAGCACGTCAACAGGGGGTATAAAAAGTAAACAAAACGAGAATAAAAATGCACGAAACACAATGTGGACCACCATGGGTGCATAGAATGAATCGAAAAGCTTGGTTCGAGGTACTTACCCGTTGAAGATCGAAGAACGATGAAGAACGAATGAAGAACGTCGAAGAACGGTTGAAACCTTTGCGAGATTCCTCACGGAAAACGTTACGGAAACGTTTCGGAAGCGCCTCGGCTTAGATTTTCTTCACGGAAACAATTTTTCCAAGCAAATTCGAAAGAGAGAGAAGTGCCAAAGGGGCTGAACCCCTTCCTTCTTGCCTTCCTCCCCTATTTATAGCAAAATAGGGGAGGTGGTTGCCGCCCAGCTCGCCCAGGCGAGCAGGGTTGCTTCCTCCAGAAGCAACCGCCTTCTGGAGGAATATTCCGGAGGGCCCAAGTGGGCCTGGGTGCTATTTGCACCCCCATTTTTACTAAGTACACCCCCCTCTGCTGTTTTTTGGTGATTCTTTTTTCGTAAAGTTACGGAAACTTACGAATTTCGTAACGATACTTGTTTTCTTTCCGTAATGTTACGGAACCTTGCGGATTACATAATCATCCCCTTTTTGACTTACGGAATGTTACGGAACCTCACTTAATTATGCAACGATGCTTCCATTTGATTTCCGGTGTGTCACGGAAACTTACGGATCGTGCATCAATATTTTTTTGGTTTTTCGGCATGTCCTGGAATTCCACAAATCGCCTAATGATGGGTGCCAAGCACCTCACGAGGACCAAAGAATGGTCGCATGTCATCAAGCAAAGGTCCCCGGACGAAATTAGGGTATGACAGTTGCCCCTCTTTACTTGTCTTTTATTGGAGATAAAAGGAAAGTAAAGATAAGAGACTAATTTCGTTCCTCTCGATTTAACGAGAGTCGCAGGTGACCATAAAATCTCCACATGCAAATGACTTGTTGTTCCCAAAATTTCACAAATTGCTTAATGATGGGTGCCAAGCACCTCACAAGGACCAAAGAATGGTCGCATGTCATTAAGCAAAGATACCCGGACGAAAATTAGTGTATGACACTAATTTCGCTCCTCTCGGTTGACGAGAGTCGCGGGTGACCATGACTTGTCGTTCCCGGATTTTCACAAATTGCCTAACGATGGGTGCCAAGCACCTCACAAGGACCAAAGAAAGGTCGCATGTCATCAAGCAAAGGTACCCGGACGAAAATTAGTGTATGACACTAATTTCGCTCCTCTCGGTTGACGAGAGTTGCGGGTGACCATGAAATTTCCGCATGTAAATGACTTGTTGCTCCCGGAGGAACAAAAGGTGCAGAAGACTGTGTCAGCCTCTGCATGCTATCAAGCGTTCTGTCTTACAGATAGCAAAAGAATGTTTATACGGATAACCACTCGGGTATTTCCGCGTATCATCGGGCCCGCCGCCTCTGGATGATACAAGGGTGCAGAATGACCAAACTTGGTCTCTGCTTGTCATCGGGCCCGCCGCCTCTGGATGACAAAAGGGTGCGAATAACCGTAAGGTATCTCCGCGTATCATCGGGCCCGCCGCCTCTGGATGATACAAGGGTGCAGAATGACCAAACTTGGTCTCTGCTTGTCATCGGGCCCGCCGCCTCTGGATGACAAAAGGGTGCGAATAACCGTAAGGTATCTCCGCGTATCATCGGGCCCGCCGCCTCTAGATGATACAAGGGTGCAGAATGACCAAACTTGGTCTCTGCTTGCCATCGGGCCCGCCGCCTCTGGATGACAAAAGGGTGCGAATAACCGTAAGGTATCTCCGCGTATCATTGGGCCCGCCGCCTCTGGATGATACAAGGGTGCAGAATGACCAAACTTGGTCTCTGCTTGTCATCGGGCCCGCCGCCTCTGGATGACAAAAAGGTGCGAATAACCGTAAGGTATCTCCGCGTATCATCGGGCCCGCCGCCTCTGGATGATACAAGGGTGCAGAATGACCAAACTTGGTCTCTGCTTGTCATCGGGTCCGCCGCCTCTGGATGACAAAAGGGTGCGAATAACCGTAAGGTATCTCCGCGTATCATCGGGCCCGCCGCCTCTGGATGATACAAGGGTGCAGAATGACCAAACTTGGTCTCTGCTTGTCATCGGGCCCGCCGCCTCTGGATGACAAAAGGGTGCGGATAACCGTAAGGTATCTCCGCGTATCATCGGGCCCGCCGCCTCTAGATGATACAAGGGTGCACGTCACATGACCTCAGGGTCAGTATGACAAAGATTATGGGGCGGCCGACAAAAGCAAGGCTCTTGCTCCTACGTATCCTCCAATGAGGAATTCAGACCTACGTAGTTCTTGATAACTTGTGAGACTTGAAAAGTCTCCATCGGAAAATGCTGACATCTCCGGAAAGGGCGCAGATGACCACATTGGCCTCTGCTCGTCAATCACACTTGGGGTCACTGAATGACGAGGTGCGGATAACCGTATGGTGTCTCCACGGGCTACCAGCTCTTGAGTCATGGCAACAAAAGGCGGTGTGGTCGACAAAAGCGAGGCTCTTGCTCCTACGTATCCTCCAATGAGGAACTCAGACCTACGTAGTTCTGGATAACTTGTGAGACTTGAAAAAGTCTCGGTGTTTTCTTTACTAAAATGCAAACATGCTTTAGTAAAGAGATAAATATTCCAACTGATTAGAGCAGCATACGCTTTTTTGAGTGGAAAACAATGCGTTTACCGGGGAAGGAGAGTCTGCTGATGAAATCCCCCATAACCATAAATGAGATTTTGGATGTTAGCATTTCGTTTCTAAATGAACATTTAGAGGAAACACTGGGTTCGACAAAATAGAAGAAAATCACTCAAAGTGTATCAATCTCGCACAGGTAAGTGTTTCATCCTAATTCCGGACCATAGATATGTCATGACTTGATTTTGCAAATTATTTCCTATCAAATCAAAAATTACATGCGTGATCATGGATCAATAGGGCTTCCCTTGGGAATGGGTTCTTTTGGTGGTTTTTTTTTCCGGCTTTTGTGTGTTTTTGGCTTTTGATTTTTCTGGCTTTTTCTTTTTCTGTTTTTTTTGTTTAGTGCGGGGCGAAAAAAAGGTCGCTAGCGCACGGGATTTTGGTTGGTAATCAAAGGGAGAAGACCATTTTAGGTCGTGGTTTCCTTTCCTTCTTTTTTGTTCATTTGGCGACAATTTGTATTGTTCAGATATTGTCCGGTCCAAAGACCTCTCTGCACATTTCTTCTGGTTTCTTTTGACCAGGAGCTTCCTTCTTTTTTACTTTCTCCCATTCTTTGGTTGGGAATTTTCTTTCTTTTCTTTTTGCTTTCCCCCACTCTTTGATTGGGAATTTCCTTTCTTTTCTTTTTGCTTTCTCCCACTCTTTGATTGGGAATTTCCTTTCTTTTCTTTTTGCTTTCTCTTTGATTGGAAAATTTCCTTCTTTCCTTTTTTTGCTTCCGAGGGTAAGGATTATAGTGAGTCATGATTTTGGATCAAGGTTTGTAGAATGGCTAGACATGATACATGTCAGGGTTTGGTTTGGTTCAAGGATAAAAGGGATGCCCCACATTATTTCCATGACACAAATGCAAAAATGACGATTTGGAAATTTTATGCAAAACTGGTTATGCATGCACCTATGCGGACACTCAAGTGTCAAATTTTTATGGTCATGTGATGCTAGGGCTCAGGATTCATTTCTTCTATTTTAAATCAACCCAATGTTTCCAAAATATGTTCTTTTATCAATTTGTGCATTCATCCGGGTCCATTTCGGGCATCCGGGGAAATTTCACAGCATTCACCCTTCAGGTGTAGACACGTTTTTTTTTCTCTTCAAAAATCGGTTATGATCAATGAATTTTTTTTCGAAGAAGAGTTGGAAATCATCTCTTTTCAAAAGCATGTCGGTTTTTAGCTAGACAACTTATTTTTCTTTTTTCTCCTTCTTTTTTTTTTATCATTATCATTTGTTTATTTCTTTTTCTTGTTTGTTTTTTTTTTTCTTCTCTTTTTTTTTCATGAGGTATTTTGCTACCTAAACATGTGCATATTTTTGTGAGGTATTTTTGCTATATACATGCATATCCAAGGTATCTCTCTACCTAAACATACATATATATATTTTGTGAGGTATGACTACCTTCCGAGCTTGCGCTTGTTTTATTTAAATTCCCAGGATCATGAGCAACTAGGTGCGTCCTACTATAAAAAGTGATCAAATAACAAGCATAGATTCAAAAGGTACTAGGTTGCCTCCTAGTAGCGCTTCTTTAACGTCTTGAGCTGGACGCGTTATGACTTGTCAGTCACTGACCTAGTACTTTGCTTACCTTTGGCTTTGGACTTGGTAGCCTGCTGGTCGGCCATGTGTCGTAGGCAACGCTCTAACCTTTTTACGGATAAGCTGAGGTGAACTCTAGAGGTGGTGGCGGTGTGTCCATCCCAATGCTGCTGTGGTGTTTCGCCCTGCGCCTGCCTAGGGACGCAGTACTTCTTGATGAAAGCTCGATTAATGTGGGGCCTAATGACCTTGTTGGGGCGACGGGCACTCCGTAGAACTGACAGAGACCCGTATTTAGAGCTGGCAACTCCAAGACCCTGTTGGCCTTCTTCGGGTCCACTAGGTGTCTTGCGGGCACAATCCCTGCGAACAATAGATGACATCAGAAATCAGTTGGGGGAAGTGCATACTTACCTATGATGACATAACCTTGCCGGGGGGGTACGGGCATCCTGTAGGACTGATAGAGGCCCGTAACCAGAGCTGGAAACCCCAGGGCCCTGTTGGACTTTTCCGGGTCCACTGGGTGTCTTGTGGGTGCGATCCCTGCAAACAATAGATGGTATCAGAAATCAGTTGAACTATATGCATACTTACCCATGTCGGGACGACACAGACCAACTGATACTTTTGCAGGGGGAGATTGGCGTTGCGGTCGCTGGGCAGAATGTTGCTAAGTAGCAATGTCATCTATATCTGTGTAAGAGTGGTCATGTTGGTGCGCATGATCCGCACTCGTCTCTTTGCAGCGGCACGGGTGAAATCTTGCCCCAGTATGCATAGTAGCAGTATGATAGCCTCCCTCTCTAGTTGTGCTCGCACAGTTGGCCCTCCTCCAATATCAGGGGGTGGCCCAGGAACCGTTAAAAGGAAACTACTGGTCCCTTAACCGGGAGTGCAAGTCTCGGTTAAGCATTTAAGGACAGAGGACCTTAAATTATCTTAAGGTGTGGATATGGAGCCCACTGAAAGTGAGGACGCGTAGTCCTCTAAAGGCGAGGGCGTGTAGCCCTCTGAAGTTCAGGACGTGTCGCCTTTCGAAGGCGAGGGAGTGTAGTCCTATGATGGCAAGGACGTGCAATCCTCTGAAGGTGAGGGCATGCCCCCCTTTGAAAATGGGGAACATGTAGTCCTCTGAAGGTGAGGACATGTAGTCCTCTGAAGGTGAGGGCATGTAGCCCTACAAAGGTGAAGGCACATGACCCTTTGACGGCGAGGACGTGTAGTCCTCTGAAGGTGAAGGTACATGACCCTTTGAAGGCGAGGACGTGTAGTCCTCTGAAGGTGAAGGTAACTAGTACCCAAGGTGAGGGCGTGTAGCCCTCTCAAGGCGAGGACTTATAGTCCTCTGGAGGTGAGGGCGTGCAGCCCTCTGGTGGTGAGGACGTGTAGTCCTCTCAAGGCGAGGACGTGTAGTCCTCTGACGGTGAGGGTAACTAGTACCCAAGGTGAGGGCGTGTAGCCCTCTCAAGGCGAGGACATGTAGTCCTCTAGAGGTAAGGGCGTGCAGCCCTCTGATGGTGAGGACCTGTAGTCCTCTCAAGGCGAGGACGTGTAGTCCTCTGACGGTGAGGGTAACTAGTACCCAAGGTGAGGGCGTGTAGCCTTCTCAAGGCGAGGACATGTAGTCCTCTAGAGGTGAGGGCGTGCAGCCCTCTGTTGGCGAGGACGTGTAGTCCTCTAAAAGTGATAGGTACAAGTACCCAAGGTGAGGGTGTGTAGCCCTCTCAAGGCGAGGACATGTAGTCCTCTGGAGGTGAGGGCGTGCAGCCCTGTGATCGTGAGGACGTGTAGTCCTCCCAAGGCGAGGACGTGTAGTCCTCTCAACGGTGAGGGTAACTAGTACCCAAGGTGAGGGCGTGTAGCCCTCTCAAGGCGAGGACATGTAGTCCTCTGGAGGTGAGGGCGTGCAGCCCTCTGATGGTGAGGACGTGTAGACCTCTCAAGGCGAGGACGTGTAGTCCTCTCAACGGTGAGGGTAACTAGTACCCAAGGTGAGGGCGTGTAGCCCTGTGATCGTGAGGACGTGTAGTCCTCTCAAGGCGAGGACGTGTAGTCCTCTCAACGGTGAGGGTAACTAGTACCCAAGGTAAGGGCGTGTAGCCCTCTCAAGGCGAGGACATGTAGTCCTCTGGAGGTGAGGGCGTGCAGCCCTCTGATGGTGAGGACGTGTAGTCCTCTCAAGGCGAGGACGTGTAGTCCTCTCAACGGTGAGGGTAACTAGTACCCAAGGTGAGGGCGTGTAGCCCTCTCAAGGCGAGGACATGTAGTCCTCTGGAGGTGAGGGCGTGCAGCCCTCTGATGGTGAGGACGTGTAGTCCTCTCAAGGCGAGGACGTGTAGTCCTCTCAACGGTGAGGGTAACTAGTACCCAAGGTGAGGGCGTGTAGCCCTCTCAAGGCGAGGACATGTAGTCCTCTGGAGGTGAGGGCGTGCAGCCCTCTGATGGTGAGGACATGTAGTCCTCTCAAGGTGATAGGTACAAGTACCCAAGGGTCCACCCTTATGAGAAAGCAAGAGATCGACTCATCGAGAGGGCTGGTCATCCCAAATCCACAAGATTTGGACATTAGATGTAGGAAATCTATGCAGTTAACATGATTTTTAGGGATGCAGATGCATGCAACCTTTGTCGTGAAATTTGGTAAATGCGGACTTCATATGAAACAATGCAATGTAATGGAAAGTTGTACAATGTTCATGACATTCTTTCCCTATTTTGTGATTTTGATTTTGATTTAATTTTTTTGGAAAACACAGATTGACTGTCCTTTTGAAAGAGGTGATAATTCATGCAACCTCATCCTATCTTTTTTTGCAAATCTCTCCGGGAACTCCCTCAGAGTGTGTGTTCTGTTTGATTTAGTCACTTGACCATTTTGGAGTGACGGCAATGGAGTCGTTTGATGTTTGATCAATCCATTGAAATCCTAGGGTTTGTCCCCCCTTTTCTTTTAAAAACATCGACAGGTGAGAACTTTTGATCTGCCCCTATGTTCACTTGAGGCTCATGCACGGTGCCCCTCATTGCCCCAGTGTAAGGCTTTGAGGTACCAATCGTTGTCTTTCGTCATGACCTTGTAGGAGGGAACCTATTGGGTGAGAACTTCTAATCTGCCCCTAGGTTCACTTAAGGCTCATGCACGGTGCCCCTCATTGCCCCAGTGTAAGGCTTTGAGGTACCAATCGTTGTCTTTCGTCATGGCCTTGTAGGAGGGAACCTATTGGGTGAGAACTTCTAATCTGCCCCTAGGTTCGCTTGAGGTTTTTGCATGGTGCCTTTCGTTGCCCCAGTGTAGGGCTTAGAGGTACCAAGTGTTGTCTTGTTTTCACGACCTCGTAGTGAGGAAGAATGAAAGAAGCAGTTGATTCTTGCAAAAAGAATTTTCCAAGGACGAGAAATAGTTGAAGGATTTTTCAGCTGATGGATTTAAGCAAGATGTTTTGATGTCTTGATGATGCTAAAGGATCAAGTACTTCTAAGTTTTATTCAAGACAAGAATCCAAGAAAGTCAAGATATATGATCAAGTTTGATCTCTTAGAATCTTTAGGAAGAAGTTTCCAAATTGAAGAAGCAAAAGGTTTGACCAAAGAATTCTATCATTTCAAATTGAGATTTGCTCTCTGGTAATCGATTACCAGTAGTTGAAAATGTTTTAATACAAATTTTTAAAACCTGTAATCGATTACATAAGTCTTGTAATTGATTACCAGAGGGGATTTTCAGAAAATAATTTCCAAGAGACATATCTATTCAAATGTTTTATGAACGCCATTCAAATGTTTTAAAGAGAGTTTTCATTGCCCAAACAGTTTTATCCTCTCGAAAGATCAAGAGTTTTTCTGAACTGAAATGTCTTATCCTCTCAAAAAGATTCCTTGGTCAACCACTTGCTTATTCAATAAGGAATTTTTGATTGATCTTCATTTTACAATCTACCTCTTTTACGAGAGACCTCCTCTTCTCTTCTTCTTATTTCTGAAAAGGGATTAAGAGACCGTGGGTCTCTTGTTGTAGAGGATTCCTGAACACAAGGGAAGGGTTATCCCTGTGTGCATTGTTAATCCGAAAAGAGAGATTGATAGTTCAATTGGGGAATAGTCTTTGCATCTTAATTCAACCCCCCTTTTTCTTAAGGTAACTGAGGCCATTTGTCCAACATCCTATTCTTGATAACTCACTTCTCTCTAAAAAGACAAAATGAGGTCACATGAACGTCTATATTTTTACTTGAAAACACAGTCAATCAAATGCCTTTTTATTTTTATTTTGAAACTTATTTGTTTTGAACTTTGCTCGTTGTTTTACGGCACCCCCACCAACGTGCAAGATGAGTAATCTCTGATTGAACGGTCTTGGAAGTCAACACTCAGGAGCGCAGGTTGCTTGAGCAAACAGACCAATGGCTTACACCCACATTCCGGTGAAAGTTGAATAAGCAAACATGCGTTTGTGAGAGGATGAGGGACAAAGATATCAACTTTATCCATTTCATTTAACATTGTAGCTGTGGTTTATGGCATAAACTTGAAAATCCTGATGAGTCATAACAACAGCTTCCAGAATTGCCCCATGTATGGTGTTGCTTGTTAATGTTAGGATTCAACAAGCGATTCTCCTCAAATTTCAGCCAGCCCGTATCAATTAGACCTTGCACCTTACGCTTCAGAGCCCTACAATGCTCAATGGAACGCCCCGGGGCTTCTCCGTGACAAGCACACGTTGCGTTCGAGTCGTATTCTCGGAGAAATGGAGGTTGATGAACCTTGGCTAGGGTTATGGCTACCATTGAATTATCAAGTAGATATGGGATCAAGTTTAGCATATGACAATGGAATTTGGGGTGAACCCTACAGGCTTTTTGCTGCAAAATTCCTTTTTGTTGGTGTTTTTTTTTTTGTTTGTGCTAAAAGTGGTCTTCGTCATTGGAAGTGCGGTAGACAGACTTTGTGGTTGATTTAGGGATGTTAGTGTTTAGCTCTACTGAGCTGTAAAAGATTGGCTAAGATTTTGTTAAAACATGAACACTTAGACAATGAAGGAAAGCTGGAGTTGCTGCACATGATGTCCAACGTTATATCAAGGAATGAGATCGGGCTGCACAATGCACAAGGCAAGATAAAATGTCAAATGAAGAATTGAAGTTGCAGGATCCACGATGTCGGATACAATGTCCTGACATCCTGCCCGAGAATACTGGAGTTGCTGTACAATGCAAGATAAAAGTCAAGTGCAGAAGTGAAGCTGCAGGATCCACGATGTCGGACACGATGTCCTGACATCCGGCCCGAAAATACTGGACATATAAATCTGTTATATCTTTAACAGATTATTGTGCAGTTAGCAAGAGATAAGAAGATCTATCTTTAGGAACGAATTAAAAGATCATTATAGTTCGAATTTCAAAGTAGAAGAGTTCGTTCAGGGATTAAAGATTAAAGATTAAAGATTCAAACTAAAAGATCAAAAGTTATCTTTTAGTTCTTTAACTGCAGATTTTTTCAGAAGAAGATAGATCTCCTCCAGCACAAGCCGTTGCAGCCCAGAAACGCAAATTGCTATATAATCATGGAGGCTGCACGAGTTCTGTACCAAGTCCGGGATTGAAGAGTTATTTTGTGAGTTTTAGGACTTGAGTGTTTTTGTGAGCCACCTTGATGGTATACTAACATCAAGTGTTGGACCTGAGTGTGTAGAGTTGATCTCTATTGTGTAGGGTTGATCCCATTTGTTCAGAGTTGATCTCTGGTGTGTCTTTGAATAAATTGTAAACACGGGAGTGTGAGTGAGAGGGAGTGAGCAGAGGTTCTCATATCTAAGATTGGGTCTTAGGTAGAGATCGCACGGGTAGTGGTTAGGTGAGAAGGTTGTAAACAGGGGTTGTTAGACCTTGAACTAACACTATTGAGAGTGGATTTCCTCCCTGGCTTGGTAGCCCCCAGATGTAGGTGAGGTTGCACCGAACTGGGTAAACAATTCTCTTGTGTTATTACTTGTTTAATCTGTTCATACGGACACACATAAACTGCATGTTCTGAAGCGTGATGTCGTGACATCCTGTACGACATCTGTCCCCTGGTATCAGAATTTCAATTGGTATCAGAGCCAACACTCGAAATCACAGAGTGAGATCTGGGGAGATAAATTCTGATGAACATGGAGAAAGAAGGAGGACCAGTGAACAGACCACCAATTCTTGATGGAAGCAACTATGAATACTGGAAAGCAAGAATGGTGGCCTTCCTCAAATCACTGGATAGCAGAACCTGGAAAGCTGTCATCAAAGGCTGGGAACATCCCAAGATGCTGGACACAGAAGGAAAGCCCACTGATGAATTGAAGCCAGAAGAAGACTGGACTAAAGAAGAGGACGAATTGGCACTTGGAAACTCCAAAGCTTTGAATGCACTATTCAATGGAGTTGACAAGAACATCTTCAGACTGATCAACACTTGCACAGTGGCCAAAGATGCATGGGAGATCCTGAAAATCACTCATGAAGGAACCTCCAAAGTGAAGATGTCCAGATTGCAACTCTTGGCTACAAAATTCGAAAATCTGAAGATGAAGGAGGAAGAGTGTATTCATGACTTCCACATGAACATTCTTGAAATTGCCAATGCTTGCACTGCCTTGGGAGAGAGGATAACAGATGAAAAGCTGGTGAGAAAGATCCTCAGATCCTTGCCTAAGAGATTTGACATGAAAGTCACTGCAATAGAGGAGGCCCAAGACATTTGCAACATGAGAGTAGATGAACTCATTGGTTCTCTTCAAACCTTTGAGCTAGGACTCTCGGATAGGGCTGAAAAGAAGAGCAAGAATCTGGCTTTCATGTCCAATGATGAAGGAGAAGAAGATGAGTATGACCTGGCTACTGATGAAGGTCTGACAAATGCAGTTGTGCTCCTTGGAAAGCAGTTCAACAAAGTGCTGAACAGAATGGACAAGAGGCAGAAACCACATGTCCAGAACATCCCTTTCGACATCAGGAAAGGCAGTAAATACCAGAAAAGATCAGATGTAAAGCCCAGTCACAGCAAAGGAATTCAATGCCATGGGTGTGAAGGCTATGGACACATCATAGCTGAATGTCCCACTCATCTCAAGAAGCACAGGAAGGGACTCTCTGTATGTCAATCTGATACAGAGAGTGAACAAGAAAGTGATTCTGACAGAGATGTGAATGCACTCACTGGGATATTTGAAACTGCTGAAGATTCAAGTGATACAGACAGTGAAATCACTTTTGATGAGCTTGCTACATCCTATAGAAAACTATGCATCAAAAGTGAGAAGATCCTTCAGCAAGAAGCACAACTGAAGAAGGTCATTGCAGATCTGGAGGCTGAGAAGGAGGCACATGAAGAGGAGATTTCTGAACTTAAAGGAGAAGTCGGTTTTCTGAACTCTAAATTGGAAAACATGACCAAATCAATAAAGATGCTGAATAAAGGCTCAGATATGCTTGATGAAGTGCTGCTGCTTGGAAAGAATGCTGGAAACCAGAGAGGGCTTGGATGTAATCCTAAGTCTGCTGGCAGAACGACCATGACAGAATTTGTTCCTGCCAAAAACAGGACTGGAGCCACGATGTCACAACATCGGTCTCGACATCATGGAATGCAGCAGAAAAAGAGCAAAAGAAAGAAGTGGAGGTGTCACTACTGTGGCAAGTACGGTCACATAAAGCCCTTTTGCTATCATCTACATGGCCATCCACATCATGGAACTCAAAGCAGCAACAGCAGAAAGAAGATGATGTGGGTTCCAAAACACAAGACTGTTAGTCTTGTTGTTCATACTTCACTTAGAGCATCAGCTAAGGAAGATTGGTACCTAGATAGCGGCTGTTCCAGACACATGACAGGAGTTAAAGAATTCCTGGTGAACATTGAGCCCTGCTCCACTAGCTATGTGACATTTGGAGATGGCTCTAAAGGAAAGATCATTGGAATGGGAAGGCTAGTTCATAATGGACTTCCTAGTCTGGACAAAGTACTGCTGGTGAAGGGACTGACTGCAAACTTGATCAGCATCAGTCAGCTGTGTGATGAAGGATTCAATGTGAACTTCACAAAGTCAGAATGCTTGGTGACAAATGAGAAGAATGAAGTTCTGATGAAGGGCAGCAGATCAAAGGACAATTGTTACCTATGGACACCTCAAGAAACCAGCTACTCCTCCACATGTCTATCCTCCAAAGAAGATGAAGTTAGAAGATGGCATCAAAGATTTGGACATCTGCACTTAAGAGGCATGAAGAAAATCATGGACAAAGGTGCGGTTAGAGGCATTCCCAATCTGAAAATAGAAGAAGGCAGAATCTGTGGTGAATGTCAGATTGGAAAGCAAGTCAAGATGTCCCACCAGAAGCCTCAACATCAGACCACTTCCAGGGTACTGGAACTACTTCACATGGATTTGATGGGGCCTATGCAAGTTGAAAGCCTTGGAGGAAAGAGGTATGCCTATGTTGTTGTGGATGATTTCTCCAGATTTACCTGGGTCAACTTTATCAGAGAGAAATCAGAAACCTTTGAAGTATTCAAAGAGTTGAGTCTAAGACTTCAAAGAGAAAAGGACTGTGTGATCAAGAGAATCAGGAGCGACCATGGCAGAGAATTTGAAAACAGCAGGTTCACTGAATTCTGCACATCTGAAGGCATCACTCATGAGTTCTCTGCAGCCATTACACCACAACAGAATGGCATAGTTGAAAGGAAAAACAGGACCTTGCAAGAGGCTGCTCGGGTCATGCTTCATGCCAAAGAACTTCCCTATAATCTCTGGGCAGAAGCCATGAACACAGCATGCTACATCCACAACAGAGTCACACTGAGAAGAGGGACTTCAACCACCCTGTATGAAATCTGGAAAGGGAGGAAGCCATCTGTCAAGCACTTTCACATCTTTGGAAGTCCATGTTACATCTTGGCAGATAGAGAGCAAAGGAGAAAGATGGATCCCAAGAGTGATGCAGGAATATTCCTGGGATACTCTACAAACAGCAGAGCATATAGAGTATTCAATTCCAGAACCAGAACAGTGATGGAATCCATCAATGTGGTTGTTGATGATCTGTCTCCAGCAAGAAAGAAAGATGTCGAAGAAGATGTCAGAACATCGGGAGACAATGTAGCAGATGCAGCTAAAAGTGGAGAAAATGCAGAAAACTCTGATCCTGCTACAGATGATTCAAACATCAACCAACCTGACAAGAGACCCTCCATTAGAATCCAGAAGATGCACCCCAAGGAGCTGATTATAGGAGATCCAAACAGAGGGGTCACTACAAGATCAAGGGAGGTTGAGATCGTCTCAAACTCATGTTTTGTCTCCAAAATTGAGCCCAAGAACGTGAAAGAGGCACTGACAGATGAGTTCTGGATCAATGCCATGCAAGAAGAATTGGAGCAATTCAAAAGGAATGAAGTCTGGGAGCTAGTTCCTAGGCCCGAGGGAACTAATGTGATTGGCACCAAGTGGATCTTCAAGAACAAAACCAATGAAGAAGGTGTCATAACCAGAAACAAGGCCAGACTGGTTGCTCAAGGCTACACTCAGATTGAAGGTGTAGACTTTGATGAGACTTTTGCCCCAGTTGCTAGACTTGAGTCCATCAGATTATTACTTGGTGTGGCTTGCATCCTCAAATTCAAGCTGTACCAGATGGATGTGAAGAGCGCATTTCTGAATGGATACCTGAATGAAGAAGTCTATGTGGAGCAGCCAAAGGGATTTGCAGACCCGACTCATCCAGATCATGTATACAGGCTCAAAAAGGCTCTCTATGGATTGAAGCAAGCTCCAAGAGCTTGGTATGAAAGGCTAACAGAGTTCCTTACTCAGCAAGGGTATAGGAAGGGAGGAATTGACAAGACTCTCTTTGTCAAGCAAGATGCTGAAAACTTGATGATTGCACAGATATATGTTGATGACATTGTGTTTGGAGGGATGTCGAATGAGATGCTTCGACATTTTGTCCAACAGATGCAATCTGAATTTGAGATGAGTCTTGTTGGAGAGCTGACTTATTTTCTGGGACTTCAAGTGAAGCAGATGGAGGACTCCATATTCCTCTCACAAAGCAGGTATGCAAAGAACATTGTCAAGAAGTTTGGGATGGAGAATGCCAGCCATAAAAGAACACCTGCACCTACTCACTTGAAGCTGTCAAAGGATGAAGCTGGCACCAGTGTTGATCAAAGCCTGTACAGAAGCATGATAGGGAGCTTATTATATTTAACAGCTAGCAGACCCGACATCACCTATGCAGTAGGTGTTTGTGCAAGATATCAAGCCAATCCTAAGATAAGTCACTTGACTCAAGTAAAGAGAATTTTGAAATATGTAAATGGCACCAGTGACTATGGGATTATGTACTGTCATTGTTCAAATCCAATGCTGGTTGGGTATTGTGATGCTGATTGGGCTGGAAGTGCAGATGACAGAAAAAGCACTTCTGGTGGATGCTTCTATTTGGGAACCAATCTTATTTCATGGTTCAGCAAGAAGCAAAACTGTGTGTCCCTATCTACAGCAGAAGCCGAGTATATTGCAGCAGGAAGCAGCTGTTCACAGCTAGTTTGGATGAAGCAGATGCTGAAGGAGTACAATGTCGAACAAGATGTCATGACATTGTACTGTGACAACATGAGTGCTATTAATATTTCTAAAAATCCTGTTCAACACAGCAGAACCAAGCACATTGATATTAGACATCACTATATCAGAGATCTTGTTGATGATAAAGTGATCACACTGAAGCATGTTGACACTGAGGAACAAATAGCAGATATTTTCACAAAGGCTTTGGATGCAAATCAGTTTGAAAAACTGAGGGGCAAGCTGGGCATTTGTGTGCTAGAGGAATTATAGCAACTACAGCAATCTGAACGTGCCCAAACGAATCACTTAGCATTAATAGCACGTTCACTACTGAACCAAGGAAAATTCGACCGTTGCTTCACACGGCCCTCTACATTCCTCATTCAAATATATATCTGCTTGACATTCGTGTTTTCATCAGCATTTCCCAATAGTTTTCTGAGATTTACGAAATCATTCCAAACGTTCTGCTTTTCCATGGCTACCTCATCAAAAGAAACTGCAGCTTCTGGTTCACCATCTGTCCCATCATCTCCACACCAGGAACAACCTGAACTCAACATCCAACCCATCCAAATAATTCCTGGTCAAGCTTCTGTCCCTGAGAAACTGGTTCCCAGAAGACAACAGGGAGTGAAGATTGCTGAAAACCCTAGCCTTGCAACAAGTCCTAGGGAAGTAGATACGGAGATGGACAAGAAAATACGCAGCATTGTGAGTAGCATCTTGAAAGACGCCTCTGTTCCTGAAGCTGATGAAGATGTCCCAACATCGTCCAACCCAAATGTTTCTGTGCCTGATGTCAAGAAAGATGTTCCAACATCTTCCGCTCCAAATGCTGAAGCACTCCCTTCACCCAGTGAAGAGGGATCAACTGAGGAAGATGATCAAGCCGCAGAGGAGACTCCTGCACCAAGGGCACCAGAACCTGCTCCAGGTAACCTCATTGACCTTGAAGAAGTAGAATCTGATGAAGAACCCATTGCCAACAGGTTGGCACCGGGCATTGCAGAAAGGTTACAAAGCAGAAAGGGAAAAACTCCCCTTAAGAGGTCTGGACGAATCAAGACTATGGCCCAGAAGAAGAGTACTCCAATCACTCCTGCCACATCCAGAAGAAGCAAGGTTGCTATCCCCTCCAAGAAGAGGAAAGAAATTTCCTCATCCGATTCTGATGAGGATGTCGAACTAGATGTCTCAACATCTAAGAAGGCCAAGACTTCAGGGAAGAAGGTGCCTGGAAATGTTCCTGATGCACCATTGGACAACATTTCATTCCACTCCATTGGCAATGCTGAAAGGTGGAAATTCGTGTATCAACGAAGACTGGCCTTGGAAAGAGAACTGGGAAGAGCTGCCTTGGATTGCAAGGAGATCATGGACCTCATCAAGGCTGCTGGACTGCTGAAGACTGTCAGCAAGTTGGGAGACTGCTATGAAGGCTTAGTCAGGGAATTCATTGTCAACATTCCCTCTGACATATCTAACAGAAAAAGTGATGAGTATCAAAAGGTGTTTGTCAGAGGAAAGTGTGTTAAATTCTCCCCTGCTGTGATTAACAAGTATCTGGGCAGACCTACTGATGGAGTGATAGATATTGCTGTTTCTGAGCATCAAATTGCCAAGGAAATCACTGCCAAACGAGTCCAGCATTGGCCAAGGAAAGGGAAGCTTTCAGCAGGGAAGCTAAGTGTGAAGTATGCAATTCTGCACAGGATTGGAGCTGCAAACTGGGTTCCCACCAATCATACTTCCACTGTTGCCACAGGTTTGGGTAAATTTCTGCATGCTGTTGGAACCAAATCCAAATTTAATTTTGGAAACTATATCTTTGATCAAACTGTTAAGCATTCAGAATCATTTGCTGTCAAATTACCCATTGCCTTCCCTACTGTATTATGTGGCATTATGTTGAGTCAGCATCCCAATATGTTAAACTACACTGACTCTGTGATGAAGAGAGAATCTCCTCTATCCCTGCATTACAAACTGTTTGAAGGGACACATGTCCCAGACATTGTCTCGACATCTGTCTCGACATCAGGGAAAGCTGCTGCTTCAGGTGCTGTGTCCAAGGATGCTCTGATTGCTGAACTCAAGGACACATGCAAGGTGCTGGAAGCAACCATCAAAGCCACCACAGAGAAGAAGATGGAGCTAGAACTGCTGATCAAAAGGCTCTCAGAGAGTGGCATTGATGATGAAGAAGCAGCTGAGGAAGAAGGAGAAGCAGCTGAAGAAGAAGAAGAAGCTGCTGAGGAAGAGGAAGATGCAGCAGAAGAGACAGAATCCGATGATGATTCTGAAGCCACCCCATGATCATCAGACCTTTAATTTTGTTTTTCACTGTTACTAGATATAGGGGCATGTCCCTTTGAACAATTCATTGTTATTGGTCTGTAATATTTGCACTTTAATTTCATGCATCCTACTTTTGCCAAATTTATGTCTAAAAAGGGGGAGTAATAGTATTATGCTTGCTATTATGCATGACTTTGAGTAGTAGGATACTATGTATGATGTATGGCAGTAGGATACGATGTATGCATGATTCATAACCTGAGGGGGAGTTGTATGACGTTGAGGGGGAGACTGCTGCTGCTGATGATGACTGATGTAAGCTACTAGAAGATGCTGCAGTAGGAGCATGAAGACAGGGGGAGCAGATAACGGATGTCACATGAGATGTCTTGACATCCTGGAGAAGACTAGTAGCTGATAGAAGATGATGCAGTAAGCATGAAGACAGGGGGAGCAGATAGCGGATGTCACATGAGATGTCTCGACATCCTGGAAAAGACTAGTAGCTGATAGAAGATGCTGCAGTAAGCATGGAGACAGGGGGAGCAGAAGCAGAAAGCTGATGTCACGCGAGATGTCTTGACATCCTGGAGAAGACTTGTAGATTAGCAACTTGAAGAATTTCCGCTGTGCTTGATTACTCTGAAAATGGAAGTTGCTGATCCCACATGCATAACTGCTCGTACCTGCTCAGGAAGTGTCTAAGTATGTTTTAGACAAAATTTGCCAAAGGGGGAGATTGTTAGTGTTTAGCTCTACTGAGCTGTAAAAGATTGGCTAAGATTTTGTTAAAACATGAACACTTAGACAATGAAGGAAAGCTGGAGTTGCTGCACATGATGTCCAACGTTATATCAAGGAATGAGATCGGGCTGCACAATGCACAAGGCAAGATAAAATGTCAAATGAAGAATTGAAGTTGCAGGATCCACGATGTCGGATACAATGTCCTGACATCCTGCCCGAGAATACTGGAGTTGCTGTACAATGCAAGATAAAAGTCAAGTGCAGAAGTGAAGCTGCAGGATCCACGATGTCGGACACGATGTCCTGACATCCGGCCCGATAATACTGGACATATAATTCTGTTATATCTTTAACAGATTATTGTGCAGTTAGCAAGAGATAAGAAGATCTATCTTTAGGAACGAATTAAAAGATCATTATAGTTCGAATTTCAAAGTAGAAGAGTTCGTTCAGGGATTAAAGATTAAAGATTAAAGATTCAAACTAAAAGATCAAAAGTTATCTTTTAGTTCTTTAACTGCAGATTTTTTCAGAAGAAGATAGATCTCCTCCAGCACAAGCCGTTGCAGCCCAGAAACGCAAATTGCTATATAATCATGGAGGCTGCACGAGTTCTGTACCAAGTCCGGGATTGAAGAGTTATTTTGTGAGTTTTAGGACTTGAGTCTTTTGTGAGCCACCTTGGTGTTATCCTAACATCAAGTGTTGGACCGTGTGTCTAGAGTTGATCTCAAGTGTGTAGAGTTGATCTCTTTTGTTCAGAGTTGATCTCTGGTGTGTCTTTGAATAAATTGTAAACACGGGAGTGTGAGTGAGAGGGAGTGAGCAGAGGTTCTCATATCTAAGATTGGGTCTTAGGTAGAGATCGCACGGGTAGTGGTTAGGTGAGAAGGTTGTAAACAGGGGTTGTTAGACCTTGAACTAACACTATTGAGAGTGGATTTCCTCCCTGGCTTGGTAGCCCCCAGATGTAGGTGAGGTTGCACCGAACTGGGTAAACAATTCTCTTGTGTTATTACTTGTTTAATCTGTTCATACGGACACACATAAACTGCATGTTCTGAAGCGTGATGTCGTGACATCCTGTACGACATCTGTCCCCTGGTATCAGAATTTCATGCTCCATATCCACACCTTAAGAGAATATAAGGTCCTTTGCCCTTAGATGCTTAACCGAGACTTGCGCTCCCGGTTAAGGGGCCAGTAGTTTCCTTTTATCAGTTCCTGGGCCACCCCCTGATATTAGAGGGCGACCAACTGTGCGAGCACATCCAGAGAGGGAGGCTATCACGCATCTACTATGCATACCGGGGCAAGATTTCACCCGTGCCGCTGCAAAAAGACGAGTGTGGATCATGCGCACCAACATGACCACTTTTACATGGATATGGATGACGTTGCTATTTAGTAACATTCTGCCCGGCGACCACAATGCCAATCTCCCCCTGCAGATGTATCGATTGGTCTGTGCCGTCATGACATAGGTAAGTATGCACATGGTTCAATTGATTTCTGATGTCATCTATTGTTTGCAGGGATCGCGCCCACAAGACTCCCAGTGGGCCCGAAGAAGTCCAATAGGGCCCTGGGGTTTTCAGCTCTGGTTACGGGCCTCTGTCAGTCCTACAGGGTGCCCGTTCCCCCAACGAGGTCATGCCATCGTGATAAGTATACAGATGGTTCAACTGATTTCTGATACCATCTATTGTTTGCAGGAATCGCACCTACAAAGACATCCAGTGGACCCGGAGAAGTCCAACAGGGCCCTGGGGTTTCCAGCTCTGGTTACGGGCCTCTGTAGTCCTATAGGGTGCCCATTCCCCCCGGCAAGGTCATGTCATCATAGGTAAGTATGCACATCGCTCAACTGATTTCTGATTTCATATATTGTTTGCAGGGATCGCGCCTGCAAGACACCTAGTGGACCCAAAGAAGTCCAACGGGGTCTTGGAGTTGTCAAGCTCTAATTACGGGTCTCTGTCAGTTCTACAGAGTGCATGCCACCTCCAGCAAGGGCATTAAGCCCCCTACTAATCGAGCTTTCATCAAGAAGTACTGCGCCCCCAGGCAGGCACAGGGCGAAACACCACAGCAGCCTGGGGATGGCCAGCAGCGGGCAACAGACGCACGGCCATCACCTCTAGAGTTCACCTCAGCTCATCCACAAAAAGGTTAGAGCGTTGCTTACGACCCATGGCCGAGCAATAGGCGACCAAGTCCAGAGCCAAAGGTAAGCAAAGTACTAGGTCCGTGACCGACAAGCCATCAAGCGTCCAGCTCAAGACGTTAAAGAACCGCTACTAGGAGGCAACCTAGTACCTTTTAAATCTCTGCTTGTTATTTGATCACTTTTTGTTTCTCAAGTCATAGCAGGACACACCTAGTTGCTCATGATCCTAGGAATTTAAATAAAACAAGCACAAGCTCGGAAGTTAGTCATACCTCACAAAAAATATATATATGTATGTTTAGGTAGAAAGATACCTTGGATATGCATGTATGTAGCAAAAATACTTCACAAAATATATATATATATATATATATGTATGTTTAGGTAGAAAGATACCTTGGATATGCATGTATATAGCAAAAATATCTCACAAAACATATATATGTATGTTTAGGTAGCAAGATACCTTGGATATGCATGTATATAGCAAAAATATTATACATATGTTTAGGTAGCAAA